>NW_015551103.1:527642-538532 GCF_001515605.1 Sinocyclocheilus anshuiensis
ATATATATATATATATATATAAACAAACTCCAGCACCGCAAAAAGCACACACGCCTCTCCTTTCCCTTACATCTAATAAAAATAGCACTAAAAGACAGACAAATACTAGGTTGTGCTCTATGGGAAGCAATTACTAAAACAAAGATTATGAGCATAGCGGGAACGTAAGGATCACTGTTGCTTAGAAACAAGCTTTTGCAAAACAGATATCAGATTAAGAGGCAGCTGGGTAAGTCCTGTTTAAAACGCTCTCTGCGCTGTCCTCCTCGCACTCGTGTTGAATCAGGGAATTAGGTGACTGAGGCTGTTCGGTGCATATGTGAAGAGCCAAGCACTGTTTCTTTCTTCTTCTAACTGCCCAGCTTGAGTCCTCATAAACCCTATGCTCGGGACACATCCCTTACCACGCCGCGCGTTCCCATTGAAAGCGCAATTACAGACTCTCCTTAGCTACGTGGGCCCTTTTCACGGCATGCCTGAAACATATGCTCGTCTCGTGAGGGCGAGAGAAAGAAACCAGCTCTTAACATGACAAGCCCCTATGGTTCAATGAAGTGGATGACCTGCAGGGCACTAGAGTATGTATTATCCTTAATCAGCGCACAATGGAAAATAAGCCCGATGTGTATCACTCCTAACTCCTCATAAGCCCAAGTAGAGATGAAAATGCTGTACAATTTTATACCGCAGGAACAGGCTGCTGACAAGCCAAAAGCTACGTATTTCAGATGAAAGGTCATGTTTTCTAAAGTAGAAGCACAATGGCAAAATCCATTTCCCTACAAATGAGTCATTAACATTTGGCTGGTTTTACGCTCCACTTCACCTGTTGGACCGCACTGCGTATACGACCAAGAAATTGATCTTAATCCATCTCTGAATGGAAATTCTCCATCAGTACTGCAGATTACATTAGTTAAATTTATTCTAATATCACAAGCAATCCAGACAATAACCAAGAGAACTGACCGTGCAATGAACTCAGAGGTGGGGACATTTATCACTGGTAATTACTAATGACCCTGAGAATAACCTTTCTAATACTACACAAGATCTAGGTAATGATCATTTTAAAAAGGTTTTCTGGTCAAGGTGTTACCGTGTAAAACATACTATGATCAATCATAATACACTACCTTTTAAGCTTGACTGCCAGGTAGAGCAGATCACTTTTCCTCTTGAATAAGCATAATGAAGATTTATTCTTCTATATTCAAACGTTTTCAATGAGCAGTTTCTCATCAAGCACCATCAAAAGGCAAATACCAGAGTCATTCCTTTTATTCAGTACATTTTCATGTCCTCATCACACTGTATACAGTATGTCTCAATAGGAGAAAATATTTAACTCAGTCATATTAGTTTCCTTTTATCCCAATATCATTATTAAGTCAACATTTTTCTCATGTTCTCAGGTACTTTGCAGTTCTAACGTGGGAAATTGAACATTTTTAAAGAAATACATCATCAAAAAGAAATACATTTCTTGTTATTAGTATACTAGTAGGATTTGTTCCCAGGGGTTATGCCAAAAATGTTGAAAAATTTGACCTTTTTTTTTAAGAAATATATAATTAAAAATAAATGTTTTTTACTTCTTTTCTTTTTTTCTACAATTAATAATAAAGCTTTTTTTCCCCATCCTATTTGGCATCCTATGCATTTTTTAGCAAATTATATTTCTGTATTTCCTTTTATAGAAATACTTTAAAAACACAAAGCATATTCATTTTTATTAGTAAAAGCTCAAAAGGTACTGCATAACAGGAATGACCCATCCTAACCTCACATACAGTCTTAAGGTGGCTACACGGATTTCCTTCCAAAATAGGCGAATGGTTGTGAGGAAGTAGAAGCCTCCAGTTACTGAAGTCAGCTGATGAATTTGACATTACCAATATGGTGAGCGAGCCCAGCAGAGCATTTATCGATTAGGGGTTAGAGGAATGGAGCAGAGCAATACATGCACTTTGCTAATAGGCCTTTACTTATTCATGTTGAAAAGCAGGAGGGAGGAGGCAGCGAATCTATCTGACAAACGCAGCGCAACACAAGTAAACATGACGTAAAATGCCTAAGGAGGCTACTGTAGCCATTATTCAAGTCTAAAGAAAAGGAAATATGGTTTAACTGCTGTAATACAAACATGCGTGCTTCTAACAGGAATGCTGCAGATTTAATAGCAGTTAAGTTCTATCAGCAACATTTGTGCCATAATGTCAGTTGGTTTAAAAGGCACTTACAATGAAAGTAAACAGGGCAGCACAACAAATACTACAATACTCAAAACTATATCCATAAAACTTAAACATAACATGCTCACTAATCTTAAATGTGTAAAGTTATATTCAGTATTTCAGACCTCTTTCATGACTATATAAAGCACATACAGTATATCACTACCAAATGAAGCCAATTTATAGAACAGCACTGTTTAACTTTTAATTTCAACCACAGGAATTACATTGGTGAGGAATAACTTCAAGAGCATGTGCCTAGAAAAGTAGTACCACCACAAAAAAAACAAAAAAAAAACGTAATATAAAAAAAATGAAAGACACGTTTTTCTGCATTCCTGCTTTTAAATCCTTGAAGTACATGTCCCCTTTTATTTCCAGCATGAGTGCCTTATTGTAACCACACACACATGATGTCTCAAATGATGTCGATAAAGTTTAACTTGTTCTGAACCTGGAACATTCCTTTAAAGCACAGTAAATAGTGTATTTGTATGTGATACTCCCCTTAAGCACAAGATCTGTTAACACACCTGAAGATGTCTGGCTTTACCCCTTAAGGATTCTGACTAATAACACCCTATTTGAATCACGTTTAATAAGTTTAGGTATTTCCTGCAAGTGGAGTGACTGTGGGATGAAATATAAGACCAAATGTTGAGCAGCAAAGCCAAGACAGTGGAATCTGAACTACTCCCTGAAATCATTACAACAATCCCTGATGTATACAGAAACACATCTGAGAAAGACTGCAGGATTTAACTTCTGAGAACTCATTTAAACTAACCATAACATCCTCTGGCACTTTTGCCTCAGTCATTTGTTGAGAGGGATTTCTTCTCAAGACAGCTCCATACACAGACATGCTCTCATTCACAGCTTTCCTACAGAAGCACTTAGTAATTTTTCCTCATTAAAAACTTTTATCCCTAAAAAAAATGAATAGTACTTCTTAAAAAATCTGTTTATAATGATGTCCACTCACATGAGAAGACTTCAGTCTTATCAGTGGCCTCATAAATACGGTTTTATTTAACACAGATCGTATAGTGTCAAGCATATAATAAATGCATCAGTAGCTTGTAAGTTTCTGTTCACAGTCAAACAGGTTATTATTGTTAATTATTAACAATTGTTAACCATTTTAAAAAAGCATTACTTGAAATAAAATAAACATTAACTGAAATATATATGTTCAAATCACATAGAGAGTGGATGGGGAAAACAATAAGTAGCTGGTCCAAGAGTGAAAGGGACAAGCTATTTAAAAATGCATCAAAAATGCCACTGAACTGAAAGGCAGGACTTCCAGTCCCAGAGGTACTATATTAACTGTTGCGATTTGTCCGAGTGGTCCGTCTCCTCCCCTTATAACATCTCTGAGGGAAAGGAATCTGCCGGCAATGTGTGTGAAAGTACTGCAGCTGCTGTGAGGATTGTACCAAGCAAAGAAAGAAAATGCAACAATAAGAGGAAAGCAATCCTTTCCAACATGGTGACATGTGTTAGACTGGTCAAATGACTAGACAATTTGCCCATGAATAGAGTCATGCTGACCAGTACATCCTCTACAGATCAAAAGCAAAGGCCACGCTACAGGATACATGGCCAGAGAAAGGATGACTTCCCCAGTCCACACCACTCCTATTGTCCCGCTCCAATAGGTCAATGAGGAACAACTGAACAGCAGGGGATCAGTAATCAATAATCTTTCGCTTCTCCTGTAGCCATGTGCTGCTTCCACCATGAGGCCTCCATCTTGCCTCTCAATAATGACCTCTAGACCATTGTTATTGTAAATTTACAACCTCTGAGCCTACCTTCTAGGTCCACTGGGATGATCGGTAATGTAGATTTGTCCATAGATGAACATTTGCTGTGGACGTCCTCCATTGCTTCCACTAGATTCAACCATCAGCAAGAGGGAGATGAGAGGAACATAATGATCTGCAGTCATGTTATTAAACCCATCTGTTTTTTTGTTTTTTTTTACAAAGAACGTGCTCCTATATGTTGACCTCTCTCTCGCAGGAACAGACAGGACATTGAGATGGGGAATTAGATGACACTATTATGACTTCTTACAGTAGTAGGGGCAAAGAGGTAGAAAATGTTTACAGATCTTCACTCATCTATGGGTTAATAAAGCCTACATTGAGGGATCAATTATGTCAGCGTAATAGCTTTAGACCAATCTCTTCCATGTGGCTGAGCACAGGAAACCACCTGGAGTTCCCCCTACAGAGTGATTGATAGGTTGACGACCCGTGATTGAGTGACCCATGGGAGAGAGCAGCTGAGAACAAGGTCTGACATCAGCTCCACTACATTTGGATGCTTTTCATCGTGGACGGTAAAAACAACAGGGCAAATCGAGGCAAATTCACTCTGAAAGCTCACTAAAATACCTTCATTTATCCATGCATCTGGTCACAATGTGCTGTTGTTACTCGGAGTTGATCTTTTGATTTTCCCTCTTCTCAAACAGAGAATATTTTTTGTCCTACTAACAACTACCAGCCCCCACAGGACTTCACCCACTGCTTCATCTATATTTGAAAGTCAAATGCATAATTGAAAATCAAAAATGAGGTGCAATCAACGTGTTTTCCCCTGTCAGTCCTTACATTATTGTGCTAGAAACAATATTGGAGATTTTATATTAGTCTGGGGCATTTCTTTGTGTTATAATTCTAAAATGATTATATGTATTAAAATCTCATAAAGAGAAGAGGTCGTTTCAATTTCATATATAATATAGCAAATGCATACTAAATATACAGATTGTCACAAACTTTTTTTTTTTATTATTATTATTAATTTAATAATATTACATGTGTTTTGAGTAAGAGTAAAAGAACTACATTCTGCTTGGCTACTCTCATCTTTGATAGAGATGTCCCATCCAGATCTCTTACACTGGGCACCTTCAGCAAAATGGAACACTGATGTCCTCCTTTTTAAGTGGCTCTGAGACTTTAGTGGCACAAAACACTTGCCCTTTAAAACTGGACAAAGGAAATGATCTCCAGGGGTGATAATTTGAGAGGTACTGAAACCAAGACACCTTGAACTTCAGTAGCTGAACTATTGATTGGTTTGCCTTGGCATGGTTACAGAAAGTAATTTTGAGAAAAAGAGAGCAGGGAGGAAATAAATGATCAAAGCACTTTGGTTCTATACCAAATGGAGCAACACTTACGAATTAAAGGGCAACAGGCGTTTATATATCTGCCAGGCCCATGAATGAGCCTTCCCCAACAAGACTGAAAACTTATTGAATATATGGAAGATGCTGCTGTAATTGGAGGTTGTTTTGAGACTGTAGATGTGGTAAGAGCACACTAAACTAAATTCGGCTCCAACAAGCTGGATCAAATATATACTTGCCACGCTCATGCCCTGAAGTCATATCAGGAGTTTGCGGTTTTGCTCTACTAAGTTATTGATGTATGTATCTGATACGTCTTATATTTAGAAAAAAACAGTTTAGTTTGTTTAGAGCGTTTATAAAATAAAAGATTCCCATATCAGACTTCATGTGAGTCAGTCGGAAAACAACTTAATGAAGACTCACACTGGAACATCAACTTGTTCCGGTTGCATGAGTGATTCCTAGGACTGATGGACCGTGGCAAGAAGAAACGTGAAAAAGAAAGCCAGCTAATACCTAAGAGAAGACTGGAGCCTTACAATTGATTTATTGATCCAGAGTTGTCAATAAGTGATGTGGGACTCATCTCTCTGCATCAAGAACTCTGGATCACACCTGCTGCTGTTATAGTTCAGTGGATGAGAAGACAAGAAAGACAACATGAGGGGATTGTAACCATTTTATATAAAATTCATGTGATTCCCAACATTTTAGTCCTGTAAGGAGTAAAACGTATACAAGAATTACTGACTAAATTGTGCAATATGATGTAATTTCTTTCAACAAGTAACATGACACAAATCAGGAGTTCATGATATAATTTACATGAACTATCCTCAGATCATTGGACACACCAAGAAATTCATTTTATGCTATCAGCTCAATACAGCAGCTCTATTCCACATTCTTTGCTCTACCACAGTACTATCATAATTGGCAGGGAAAGAGCTTGTGTTCAAAGTCCGGTTTTGTCCACGTTTCAACATAAGATGGTCAAATTTTAGCAAGTAAAGCTTTCACACTGACAATCACGGGCAGTACAACCAAATTACTTTATAGTTGTATTGGTTTGGATTATGGTTTGTTCCTTATTTTTCTCTCTACAGGGACCATTTTCTCTGCCTGCCTTCACACTATTATGAGCAACAAAATAAGTCAACAGAAGGTCAATGGACATATGAGGTAAAGAAAACAGGAGCTATATTGCATGAATCCAAAAACAGTTCCTTATACATCTGCTAAATACATAAATGTAAATATACAGTGACCCATTTAAGTTACACTTAAAAATGTCATTGGATTAGAAACAAAATATCAAACAAAGTGGCATCTCCAAACAAATCAAGCAAGAGCTTTTCAAATAAATAAATAATTGATGGGCCATTTTTGCAATGACTTTCGATTATTAGGTGTCAGTGTGATTTTTAGTAGACGTATGAAGTAATTTCCCACAGATTTAGTTCGTCACTTTCACTAAGCACAATAAACCATGAGCCCAAATACTTCCGTCTTAAATTGACACAATATTTCTATTGTTTAATTATATTAAAACAAGCATATTGTTATATAAACTTTCACTTTGTTTGATATTTTATCATCTATTGCCATATAAGTTCAACTTAAGAGTACCCATATAAATCAATTTTGAATCTAATTTGAAAATAAAACATGGTTTACTTATTTTTTAAATAAATGACACTTGGTTTGACATGTTATATCCAATGCAATGGCATACATATTTAAGAGTAACTTAAGTGTTCAATTACTTTTTGAAGCCACAGTGAAACATCATGCAATATCAATAAAGAAAAATACTCCGTTATAGCAGAAAAGTCCGGCGCTGTCTCCACACAGCCTATTTATGTGTCATTTAGATCTACGGTTTCTATTTCCATATCACTTGTACAAGTAGTAGAATAAAGCCCAGATGACAAAATGAGTAACAAAAGCAGACACAAATACACCATGAGCTTTAATGTAATGTCAACATTTCAGGACTCAAACTCTCATCACTGAAGTGACCCACAGGACAAAGAACACAATTCCCACTGCTACGGGCTAAAAAAGGAGGTCTTTCCTGAATTCTGATATGATTTTCCCAAGAACCGATCCATAGTAAATATGATGTGCCCTTTGCTTTCCTGAGCCTGGAAAGGTCAAAAGAAAAAGAGCTGAAAATGCAAGCACAGATTCAGATTGAATCAATAACATTCTGCTGTAGATTTTTGCAGCTTAGGGGGAAAAAAAGATCATTGGTCCTGGCAGAATAATTACAAATTCAGTTTCCCACATTGTGAAAACATACATTGTTAGACCCAATTTGCTCGTTTTTGATCCCAATGCTGTAGCTAAATCCAAAGCTAATGGCTGCAGCAAACGTACATATCTGTAATTGTTAAAGGGGTCATTGGAATGCGACATGCACTTTTGCAAGCTGTTTGAACTGAAATGTGTGTTGGCAGTGTGTGTACACAACCACCCTATAATGATAAAGATCCACTGTGTGTTTTTTTTTTTTTTTAAATCTCGTTAAATCATTTCCCCTTTCTCAAATCGAACCGATCTCAGATGCCTGTCTGTATGACGTCACACAGACAGGCCCCTCCCACGATTGTTTGATTGACAGTAGCGTTTCAGCACAGACTGAACTGGTGTCTTACCTTAGACCCGCCCACACTGTCAGCTGAGCTGTCATCAGTCCGCCATTGTTTCACCGCCGGAGCAGATGCAGACAAGAATGTCTCCTAAGCGATTGAAGTTTTTTGTTGTTGGATGTAATAATGAAAATAGCAGTCGTCATTTACTCCCGACATCTGAGCCGCATTGGATTACGTTTGTTTCTGAAGGGAATGCGCCCCCGATCTACCTAAATACATCTATCTTTGCGCAAATCATCCGTGATCCAGCTTCACCTCCAGAAGGAGTGAGTGTAAGGGGTTTTAATGAATCTTTGCAAATCGCCTTTCCTAATAATGTGCTAGTTAACGAGTTTAACGATGAATGCGGCTAAAGTTTACCATTTCTCAGAGAGCGGCTCGGAAGAGAGGGGCGGGGGCAGCAGAGCTCATTTGCATTTAAAGCAGCATGCAAGGAAATAGCTCGCTATGAACAGAGCTGTTTTTGACATGCTAAAAACGGTGTTGTTTTACACTACCATTGAGAAATTTTAACCAAACTATGTTACAAACTTTTCATTAAGACCCTAAAGAATCCTATCAACTTGTGGAAAATGGGCATCCGATGACCCCTTTAAACCACATGCATTTACATTAGTACACACTGTTATTCTCTGAAACGACTGGTTGTTGTGCAATTACTTGATGCCTGACTTAGCAATAATAGGTTGCCCCTTTCCCACTTTACTCAAGCATCAGCTAGTTCTACAGCCAGAGCTCTTTCCTGAATGTTTTATTATTCAGGAAGTTGCATTAATTAATGTAAGTGTACAGCAATTTTCCAGCAGAGTTTTGTCTCTTTCTAAGTCCAGATTCTGTTTTGAGCTCCGAATAATCCAGATTCCCAGTCCCCACTTTTGAAGGCATTTAAACCCCTTCAATTTAGTATTACTTTACATAAATTTTACATATGATGTGCCTGCTGCATTTAAACCTCCACTTAGGAAAGTAAAATGGAAAAAAAAAAAAAAAGAACTGAAACCTTGTCAACAGAATTCTCCAGCAGGCAGCAGTGAGGCTGAGAATGTCTTTGTACTGTAAAACAGGCCTGGGGGGTGATATCAGAACGCTCGAGCCCAACATTTGCGTCTCGCTGCTAAACCTTCAAGAGTTCCTGCTCTGCTAGGGGCAGATCAAAGAACAATTCAGTCACAAACTCTTATCGACGCACAAAAGTGCCGTCGCGCCGCTGAAAGAGGAATATGACCATAAAAAGGAATTGCCACTTTTCAAAGGAATAATGCAAAATACAAGCATGTGGTTGCTGCAGATATCACAGAGAGAGTGAGAGAGAGAGAGACACTCCTATGCTTCGTACTCGGGTCTCTGTGCAGTTAAAAGGATATTTGTGTTTTCTTGCATGCTCGGTGACAGCCTCTGTCTTCTAAAAGCATGACCACAGAGTATGTGTTAAATTATACACTACGATTGGAAAAAACTGTAAATTGATAAACTGTTCAGCATGATGACGTTTAATGTCTATGTCAGCGCCTGTAGTCCCATTTAGCAACTTGTTAGCAACCGTCTTTTTTAAAAAACGTAACCGTCTTAAAAAAATCACGAGTGGGGTGTAACTGGTGTGTTTTATATCGTAGAATAAAACGTGAAAGTATCTTGAGCTTGTGTGAACCACGGACCTTATTTTAGGGGATTTAACCAAACTCCCACTCAAAAAACCCATTGACTCTGGGACGATGGAACCGGAAGTGCTAAAATGCTAACTCGCTTCCGGGTTTTTGCCTACAAAGTGACATCATAGTTCCACCACTCTATTCATTGACTGAGAATCGCTTTGAAGCAGTCTGAAGCGTAAAATAATAAAAGCAAAAATGTTTCACCAAATATACTTGGGCGGCCGTTAATATAGCCTATGGCCCGCCCAAGTAAAGTCTATGTGTGGGGAACACGCATGCCAACACACACGCAATGGCCAATCAGATGCGTTTAGTTTGGAATCCACGCACCGCTTTTTGTCTAGTGCTAAGTTCTATCATGCTCGTAACTTCATTGAAAAAAGTTTCATTGTGTGGTCACATTCATTGGTTAAAACGGAACTTTGTGAGATCGTGATGAATGAGTGACAGTTTTTAATAAATTTAAAGGGAGCGCTCTTTCCATGCTGTATATGATAATATATTCAGAATTTAAATAAAAGGTGTGTTTTTCATGCTTGACAAGCGGCCACGTACGACACAGAGATAGCTAACTACTAGGGCCGGGTAAAAATATCGATATCTCGATATTAATCGATTATCATTTCTACGGAACGATATCGATTCTTAAATCCCAAGAATTGATTATTCTAGCCTGTTTTCAGTTAATGGACGGAACATTTAAGGGTACTTCCCATTCAATAAATCGCAATAACCATTGTGCTTTGGTACTTTTAATATGAAACAAAGTCTCAGATTTCAAATTCTGTCCATTGTATTGCAGTATTTAAACAATAAATGCCATTTTGGCGCTATTTAATGTGGAGTGACAAATCGCTGTAGCGCCTCAGTTCAACAGACGCGCGGCAGCGCGAGGCGCACGTGAACTGATAATCTCCTCCACATTAATACCAGTTTCAGCACAAAATAATCATGACTAAACATCCGAAGGTAAGTTAAAAGAAAGAGTACAACTTTACAATTCATATCCGGTTTCAAGTAATCGCTCAATCAGTGTTTCAGCAGCGCAAAGACGTCAATATAATGGCTTATAAACAATAAACTAACTACTACACTATATAGAAAAAGATAATAGCCTCATTTCAGAAGCACAAAGTGATGTGATTCTGCAACCGAGCCTGGTCCAAACGCAGGATTTAGGTAAGGAAACG
>NW_015551103.1:538657-565181 GCF_001515605.1 Sinocyclocheilus anshuiensis
CAAACCTGTCCCTAACCTTACCCGTATCCCACCTCAATAGCAGCAAAAGTGTTTTGCAATACAATATGAACACAAGTACATTGTACTTATTTTTTGATGCAAGTACATAGTAGTTAAGGCCACTTAATATAAAGTGGGACCATTAATTATTGTAAAGTGTTACCCAAATAATGTATTTTGACCGTTCACTTGAAAGTAAGCGCACCCTTTCAACATGAAACCAAGAAATGAGACCTACACTTTCCCTGCCTCTCCCCACAGCCTCTCAAATGTTTGTATCCCACAGGATACGTTGCCAGTTTTAGGGTTAATGCTAGATGACTGTCCTCCAACACCGTTTACTCCATTACTTTAGAGCGGCTGACAGGTTTTTGTAAGCGAAAAAGGGCATGGGAAACTGTGCAGAGGGATGGAGTGGAACAATATGTGCCTGATGGAATTAAACAGAAGCTCACCTTGCATAATTGTCTAATTGCATGCGAGCACATCTGGCTGTTGTAATTGCATTTGTTCATGTAGTCAATTTATTTCATTATGGCCTCATGTGAGTCGACTTGAAAGCCAGTATTATGGACTGACTTCTCATTATTATCACACACAGTATGCTACATCGTGTCAAAGCTCCAAATGTTCTTTTCTCTCTCTGGTCACTGATTGTCTGATACATACTTTATACAAAAATGGAATGCATTTTCTCAATCTAGCATGCTTTAATCTGATTGGTTGACTTTATATAAATTCTGAGTGTAAGGTACGCAAACTATGCGATGGTAACTTTTACTACTACTACTTTGTTCCTTTTATTACTACAATGGTTTTACTTTTATTACTGCCTTTGCCTGTTAATGTTTCAGATTGCTTGTCTGACACAATGATAATTTTTTATCACAGTTTTGCTTTTAATTGTCTATCATACAGCTGACACAAACAAGACACTTTTTTTTCTTTTTACGTTATTCAACATCCATGACAACAAATCCATAATTGAGTGGCAGTGCATTTGGACAAGATTTCCAGTCATTAGCTCATCCTGTCCGTGCCTCACTGGCTCAAAAGTCAAAGTAAATACTCTTACACTGCACTCCCCGAGCCTTTACTCTTAAACTGACCAGAACCACTTATCTACAGCCACACTGGCCAAAAGAAGCATATCACTACAGACTTCCTTTATTACTCCTTTTTCCATATTTTCAAAACAATAGTCATTATTATTAAATTACACAAATGGAATCATATCATTTAACCATAAATTCAACTTTTGACGTGTAAGTGCACATTTATTCATTTTAAAGATCTGCTTTTATGTTTGTTTGTTTTTTTTTCTGATTCAAGTGGTGGTGTTTAAAATGTTTGGACAATCCTGAATAAAACTAAATTCTAAACAACTATTAGCAGCTATTAGTTTGACGCAGTTAACTTCTTGTGCATAGAAACTGAATGTCACATGGGACAGAGAAAAGAGCTGGCAGACTCTATTATAGTCTGAAGAGTGAGTGTGAGCCTGAAACTACTCTTAAGGTATCATGAAACTTATTTTCAGCTACTCCTCAGAGAGACAGAAAGATGACTAACCATTGTTGCAAATAACAGCTACATGAATCAAAATGCCTTTTTAATAAAAACCTTTATAAAGAATAAATTTTTTTTTTTTATTGAAATAAGTCTCTTATGCTCACCAAGGTTGCATTTATTTAATTAAAAATACAATAAAAACAAAAATATAGTAAAATATCATTACAATTTAAAATAATTGTTTTCTATTCGAAAATATTTAGAAATTGTAATTTATTCCCTGTGATTACTCCAGTCTTCAGTGTCACATAATCCTTCAGAAAGCATTCTAATATGGTGGTAAAAAAATAAAAATAAAAATAATAATAGTATGTATGCTATTAGTATCACACTTATGGACAAGCTGCTTTGAAACTCAATGCAGTACAATAATGACATGCTAAACATCTCAGATATCAGTTTTTTCCATATTCTTCACAGGAGCAAATGTGTCAAGCAAAGGCTATAGCGTTGATGTGGGTGGTGAACCGATGCCCTCAGTTATCAGACAGAATGGTAAAATCATTTGCTTCTCTTTTCTGCTGGGAACAATCAATGGCGACCTCTCTGAGGATCAAATAATCAGCCGTGGGCTATTTTTCCCCATGCTTCCTAATGACAATGCTAGCAAATTAGCTGGCTTACATCTTTCAATGCTGAGCAGCTGTATAGTTCTTTGAATGGCTGTGAATCCCTCCGTCTCAGCTCTTTTACTTAAACCCACACTAAATGCCTTAGTTTTGCCTTCATAAGAGCCTGAGAAAGAGCGGGATCTATGATACGCGGTTGCGTATTAATTTATGTTATTTGCCATCTGTCTGAATCTGTATCTGAGAAATCGTCAAGTATGAATTATGAACGAGGCAGTATGCCATTTTCAAACTTCATCTGATCCAGATCTAGTTGATACAATTTTTTTAAACATGAGACTATGAGCCGGAGAGCAGCACATAAAACGGTTCATTTCTCACCATTACAGGTAAAAGCATTAAGGATGAACTTCTGCTGGTGGCCGAAATGAAGGGGGTGGAGGTCCAGGCCAATGAGAATGGAAACTGGCATTAGTGACAGTCTGGCTCGCTGATGTCATCCATGTGAGCGAAGAAAGCGTCTCGGCCTCGTGTGTGTCCCGGGGTAAGAGATGTTGACCCTTCCGTCCCCCAGACATACAGTACATGCATACAAATACAGTGAAGACAGCTCATTATTTGTCTTCATCTTCACACTTTAGTTAGAATGGCATTTTCGTTCCCAGCAGCCTCTCACTGGTACCATAAGATAGATGGTATATGGTGGATGGTGCATAGATGGTAACTATTTTTCTGCAGAATTCTCATATACGTTTACATTTGCTGCTATCAAAGTGCTACACTTTCACCGTTCACTGTGTTAAAGTCCAGGCAAAACCCATTTTCTGTAATATGACGTATTTACAAGACAAACAGGATATTCAAAGAGGAAAAAATCAATTTTATCAATCTGGAATTGATTGGATTGTGAAAAGTGGGCAATTCATACCAAAATGGAGCCAGAACAAAAGCAAGCTTGCTAAAAAAAAATAACTAGGTTGCAATATGGCTATGATTTGAAACTATCCAATAAACTACACATATAAAAATACATATATAACTATTTTAATAAGGAACTGTAATATATACATAATATATTACAATACTACAAATAATAAAATAATATTTAACACAATTATGTAAAGTATTGTATGACTGATTAGTACCATAACCATTGGCTGACATGGGTATTTATAATTTTGATTGTAAAAACAACATTGAGACTTAATGATAAAACAATCTACTTCTGTATAAGGCTATAATAATGAGCACAAATGCTTCGTATTGCTACTGGGAAAATAAAAACCGTGTATGAATGAATCTCACATGAATTTTGCAGAACGAAGGTTACCATCTATACACTTCAGGAGTGTCTCCCATACAAAGAATGTGTACATATCTGTGCACTGCATACAAAAATAGAAGAGTTCGTAAAAAAATAAGTACAGTATACAGAGCCATTGTGTGCATGGGACTCCCTTGGCAATCCAGAACAAAAAATAAATACAAAATCAGAATAGAATGTAACACTAAAACGGGTGACCAGCAGCCTCCTGTGGGCATCATTTCATATCTCTGTCTATTCTGTATGATCTCTTGTTCTCTCTCTCTCAGTTGAGAAGGAAGGCCTGCGCAGTGTACATCAGCATGCTACACAAGCGTGCTCTACACCAGGGACTTCCGTACTCCTTTGCTGCTCAAAGTTGAGATAAATGCCCAGCTCGGTCAATTCAAATGGAATCTCTCTTTAACTTTCCCTTGCTATCTTAGTGGGCATCCTGTTAACATTGATGAGTTCAAATGCACTTCCTGTCTCTCTCAACAGCATTTCAACACTTCACTCGTAGATGCTTTATTTGCCAGTTAACAGGTGATTGGCTGCTGTGTCAAAGTGAGCGAGAGAATGTTAGATTGAAACGGAAGGTGTTGACAGTCTCTTTAATTGTCTCGGGTTTAGTGTGCTCTCAGGATCTTCACTGCTCTTACTCTGCATGCAAATAAATCAGAGTGTATGCGCATGTCAAAAGAGGCCTGGAATTAACAAGAAGCAATTTCCTCTATGCTTGTCTTTCATTAGCAAATAAAATGGACAGTATTTGGATGAACGCAGGGTTTAGACCTTTCTGTGTGAACCAGCTGCTCTTTATCACATGTGACAACAATCACTCGAATGCTATTAATGATATAAACACACAACATGAGATATTAAACAGACATCTGCTGCAGTGAGGGGAGAAAACGCATGGGCCAGCTAGTCAACGGCATCCAGTAAATATATTGATGATGTTTTAAAAACTTTAAGGATCACAAAGCATTTTAAGCCATTCCTACTTTCACAAGAATAACCTCAAAGCTCAGTGCAATAAATAAATACAAATAAATAAATACATACATAAAAAATATTATTTTTGGCATTTATTCTTAAAATCTTTCATTTTATTTATTTATTTCCAATTATTATTAATGTGAAACGTGTGTCTACATGGTCTTCCCAACCCGATCTCATGGAAAAACGTAAGCATTTCATGAAGTGGCGATGTCTTATGAATTTGTGTTTGTATCATACAAAAAACTGGTTTTTAGAAGAAAAAAAAAAGTACTTATGAAGGTCCACCCCTAAACATAACCGTCACTGCGGTGTCAGCAGATTGTATGAAAACGTACAAATGTGATTGTATGACACAACGTGGCATCATTTCTTTATACCTTCCAGCTCTAAACTAGTTTCAGTGGAACACACTAGAGAGTAGGCTGTGAGGTTAGTCTATATGCTACAGAATAGTACTATGATATAATGAAATGTGATATTTATTAAATTAAAATTAACTGTAAAATGTCAAGATGGCTCAAACAGGCATCATCTAATAGCCCTTCCAGGGAAACAATCATCCCACACATATGAACATGAATAAAACGTCAAATCATACCAACTTGCAGACCTGAGCCACTTGGGGTGACCTAGCAACCAGTCAGAACACCCTAGTAACCGCATAGCAATGCCCTGGAATATACGCATAACACCCTGGCATCATGGCAGCAAATTTTGCACAAGCAAGTGCCACACATTTCTTACATCCTTAAACACAAAAAAAAATAGTTCTGACTACTACTAAACAACACTATTACTGGATTTAATAGGCACACTCTTTAAAGTACAGATAAATGCCATCTGTTTCTGCAATGACAACACAGTTGCTGAGAAACAAATATATATACAAAATGAGTTTACAGGTTTCACTGTAATAAACAGTGCTCTAAACGTGTTTAACAACAACACCTTGTTTTGGATTGTTTACAATTTTACCCGCAAGAAAAATTACACATACTCATTATTTTAATGAGACTGCAAATAAGAAAAGAAAGCAACAAACAGCAACAAACTGAGCCATAATAATCAATGCAATAATATTCGATTGCGTTCTTATAAACGCTTCACATATCCATTGAGCATTAGGAATGGATACTGCCAATCCATCCTAGGCCTATATCAATATCTAAAACAGCAGTGTGCACAACTTCAAATTGAGACACACACACAAAATAAAACAACACAAACCACCCTCGAAGTTCCGCTCCTCCATAACTCTTCTCTGTCTGTCCAATCAGTGCTAATCATCTCAGGTTGGCATCTCATGTGACCGCCACACAAAATACACCGACGCTGGGTATTGGACACCTGTGCGACCACTTCGTCATCAAACTAATGCAGATTTATTCCACGGCCGAGCATCCATCCATCTCCACAGCAACAATGCCACCAAGAACGAGGGCCGTGCTGGAGAGAACGAGCGAGAGATGAATAACTACACCTGGAGATTTCATTACATGGACGTGGAGCACAGGAGCGAGGCCCTAACTGATATTTTTAGCCTGGTACGCCCTGGAACGTCTAAACACAGTTGAATTTCTGAGCGATTGCCTATCTAAATAATGCAAGACTGCTCTCTCCGCTGAGCTCTCAAGCAAAGATGCAGGAAACATCTGAAGCTGACAGAAAACTGGAGGGGGAGTAACTTTCTCTCTAGCCTTCTGCACAAGTCTGCCCATGTTCATTTCAAAACACTCCAGTGTAGTGGTCTCAAAGTGAGCAGTTGGCAGGGTGAACTTCCTTGAATGGGGATAAAAAACATTTTCCTACATTATAATCTTGAGCTATCATACGGCATTTCCAGAGACATGGCTGACCGCTGGCCTGTGGGCATTTCGATTGCTATGCATTGGCTTTGCCATCTGAGTTAAAGGAACATATAATCCTTTAGGGCAACAGTAGGTCAGTTTGACGTGTTTTTAGTCTATTTAAGTGACATCAGGCTCTCCTGAGCTCCTCAGTCAACTGAAAGCAAATCCAACTCCAAACATAAATAAAATGGAAAGAAAATTTTGCCAAAAGACAGTCATCTATTAATTATGTTCCTGATGCATTCTGTAGCACAGAGGCAGAAAGTCAATGCACTTATTTTATAAACTAGTGGCACAACATATATGCAGAATATCTGCAAAAATGTTTTCAAGAGTTTCTCAAACTCTCTGTAACATGAAAGAAAGAAAGAGAGAGAGCGAGAGAGAGAGAGAGAGAGAGAGAGAGAGAGAGAGAGAGGCGGTAAAAGTCATGAGAATTCTAGTAAAACAAACTAATCTGATGGATATAATTTCTGCCTAACTATATCAGTGCAGAGAGTCATTGAACATTGAAACTGTCATTATGTGCAACTGATATCTGTGTCAGAATAGAGCGGCTTTGTCTACTTATAAAGAACCACCAAAACAGTTGTTAAGAACAGAGACAAAGTGAGTTAAACTCAAAAGGCCCACAAAGGGAGAGAGAGAGAGAGAGAGACGCTTCCATCATTATCAGTAGGAAGCACAGAAGCTCTTACAAGGACACTGGATGACTTTGAAACAGAGGATCAGACGGCTTCATCAAACGTGGCAGAATAAACAGAATCAAGACTGGCTACCACTCTGCTATCATGTGTGCTCTTCCCATCAAAGGCGCTCACTCGCATGATGTTCCTGAGACCGGATAACACAGAGCAAGGACAAGCGGAGAGATGCAACAGAGAGAGGTTGAAATTATACTGAGTGGTTAAAACAAAGATGAAAACAGAAGGACAAAAATACACAAAGCAGTATCTGTTGTTGCTAGGGGGAAAAAAGTCAATTTCAAGCAAGTCAATAATGAGATTTGAGACAACAGCTGATTCATGTCATTTTACAAATCACTACCGTTGAATTGCTTTTAAATTTGCAATCGCACACAGCATGCAGATGTGAGGTTGGGCCGCACCGTGCTGTACTAACCACCGTGATCGCTACTTGCAAGAAGAGAAATGCAATATTTCTTGATTTCATAAGGATTGGCTAGTCAAAGTTCATTCCTCATTCATCCGACTTCCTACAGCGCGATCCATATCTGCAAATCTGACAAATAAATAGAAGACGAGGGACTGAAATTTTATTCTGAGGTGAGTGGAGGGGGGGGTAGAGTGAGGAAGAAAGAGAAATTAATTTATAAAGAGAAAGAGAGAGATGGGCCATAACAAAGAGAGTTGAGATGGGAAGTTTTGTCTTCCCAGCATGCCGTGCCGTACGTCAAGCGAAGAGGAATGGCATAATAAGTTTTAGCACTCCCGTGGGCAGCCGCTGGCCTGTCTGTAATATTGCTAGCATCTCGCACACGAGTTCCGCGGCAACAGAGGTGCCATAACAGAGCCCAGGACAACCCTAACCGAGTCCCAGTGCCACTCTGCCAGAACAGAACTGCTGTAAATTCACAGAGGTCCCGGTGGACTCGCTGGCGATGCCAGAACCACAGCCTGAAAGAGGGAGTCGTAATCAGGATGGTCTGGAACATAGTCCTACTACAACTGGAACAACCATTAATCACGCTCAATGGAGAAGTTTAGTACAGAACCTGAGGAGGGAGAGAGAGAGACACTCAACAGTCAGGTGAGCACATCAGCGTTCAATGTGTGATCTGAATACTTCTGGCCCAATGTCTTACAGTTTTCTACTAAAAACGGCCAACAGTGGACATGCATGACAGAAGAAATCTACCATTAGTTTATTTTTATATATTATTTAATCAAGTTATTTCCACCACACCTCAAAATTATTTAATATAATTTTGTGATGGTAATAATATTTCAAACATTTTAGGAATAAAATGGTTGACTAAATACACATCAACTAAATATTTTCAGACATTTTTGCATAATTAGACTAAATTAAATAATAATAATAATAATAATAATCCTGTCATTAGGCCAAATTTTCTTCACTGTTTCTTTGGTAAACAAGCGCATTCACTACTAGAAAAAAAAAATGATGCAAAAAAATTAGATGTTAATTGTGGTGGAAATGGCAGGCATAATAATATTACTGTTTTCCCTTCATTTTTGATATATATCAAATAAATGTAGCCTTGGTGAGCAGAGCATAATAGACTTCTTGTAAAACATGAAAAAAAATTAGAGGAGTATTAGAAAGTTTCAATATTACTTTCACATAATAAAAAGTAGTAGTTAAAAGTAGTAATAGTTAGCTTTACAGGTCACATCTAAAATAAAAAGCAACAAAGTAAGCCAAACTCAGTAAAACAAGTAACACAATGAGGGAAAGGGACGATCGGCTTTCAGAAATCACAGCAGGAACTCTAAGCGAGGGAATTCTCCTGAAAGATTTCCTGTGATGGAAAGGAAAGGCTTGCAGACCCAACGGCACACAAGGGGCTGATGGGAGACTCTGATTTGACACAAAGCAGCTCTTGGGGCACTCCACAGAACTGCCACATACAATCAATATTATAACTCTCACCTAATACAAGCCCATTTTCCAGCAGCTGTGGCCCTTTTTTAGTGTTATCTATATGTGCTCTAGAAATGCTAATGCTCTGTTTGCACTGCTGCTGCAGATACCAGCTGCTCAATCATCTTATTATAAAACAGTTTTAGTTCTGGATGCTGATTGGCCAATACAGCATTCCTAAATGAAGAATAAAATAACATTAATGACACAAAACACCTGTTAATGTAGCTACTGTGCATTTACATGATATCCTCTGGTGCAAGAACTGCACTCAGTGAGTTAAAAAAAATGTTTTAATAACATCTGTATTGCTCAGTAACTGCTCCATCATCCAATAAGACAGTGCTATATTGCGAATATATAAAGTAACAGGCACAGCACTGTGTCTATATTACCTCACTGCTTTAATAATGCACTTTCATTAAAACTACATTAAACCTGCTTTGCTGTAAATCAAATGCCAATATGCATGAATAACAGCAGTGTGACTATGGCAAACGGGCAAAGCTGAATTGGAAATTTTCATATTCATCAAACTGTTGTAAATGAGATTCAAATCGATGATTTAATGACTTGAGTCAAATCATGCCTTCGTGATACAGCAGAATGTCCATCAAAAATGACAAAACACTCAATTACAATGCATTAAGGGACTTCTATATAGCAACAGCTAATGGCAGTTTATGAACAGGATGCCAAATTGCCGTTAACAACTAGTTTTGAGTAATGATGAAAAGATAACACTGCGCTGCCTGTTAAATGCAGCTTTCACCATCAGATGCTTTGCACGGCCGTGGTGATCGATGCGTGTTTTGGAACACACAAATCAAGTGACCCTCGACAAGCTGTAGTAAATCAGGTCAAAAGGGAAATATTTATGACTAATTATAACTGGTTATGATTAATAATAAATATTTTACTTAATGACAACAAATGAGCATCTCACCTCGTTCTTCACCGATCCCTCTGTTTCTCATCACCCATACTAGGCTGTCATCAGACCCAATATCACAATCTTATTAAAACAAATGAGCAGATCTCACAACAGTCTGCTGCAGATCCCTGTGTTGTAATTTGGTCATCTGACTACGTTAGGCTCAGAGGAAATAAAGTGATGACTGGAATTCGATAGTAGTTTCATCAAATTTATGAGCATGGCTGCTTAAGTGACACTAAGTTGTTCATGAATCCTTTTTGTGATTTCCGCCATTGTTAGCACAAGAATGGGATTCTATTTTTCATGTCTGTAAGCATGAAATGAGCAGAAAATGACCATATGCTGAGATGTAATAAACTAAAAATATTATTGATAAAATAGACCTATATAGGTCTGTAGTCCAAAAGCTTAAAACAAATTGAACCACAAATTCTAAAAACAAATTACTCTTTAAACTAAAAATAAATAGAGAGTTTTGGGATTTTCTATATACTGAAAATCCAAAAACTATATTTGTTTTTAAGCCTGTAGTCTAAAAGCCCAAAAACAGTAAATAGTTAAGGCTTTTTTTTTTAAACAAAATTATGGAAATTAAATATATATTTATTTATTTTAATAAATATTGATTTGAAACATTAATTATAAACATTCAAATTAAACATTAATATTTCTCCGAATTTTTCCAGCCATATTTATTCATGCAATTCATACATGATGAATGAAGACTAGGGTTGGGTATCGTTTGAATTTTATCGATTCCAATTCCAATTCCGATTCTGCTTATTGATTCCGATTCTTATCGATTCCTAGTTTCGATTCCAATAAGATAAAAAAATCCAATATAAAAAAAATTAAGTCAAACATTTAGATGTCAAACATTTATTCTGTCTTTTTACAAAGCATTCTGTTGCAGCTGAATAACATGAGCAAAAATCAGCAGCCTACAGAACACTGCAAGAGGAATTTTGCCTATGCTTAAAAAAATAAATACCACAGTAAAAACAACTAGATTAATATAAATTTCAAATATTAAAGTATTAAGACAAGTAAACAGTCAGTAATAAGATAGGAACAAACAAATCAATTAGCAATATCATAAATAAATACAACTGAACAAAATTTCAGGTACAGAAACTGTAATTAAAAGTTTAAAAACACTGCATTGTTTCCTTTCATAAATAAAATATAGATTAATCAATTAAAGTTATTAAATATATTCAGTCAAGATCAGTGAATGATTTTCTTTTGTTCTTTGATTAACATTAATGACAGGCAGCGCGTTTATTAGACTGCTGTCTCTTTAACACCGAACGCACGCAGATCTAAAAATACTGTACATGTGTGTTTTCTTTCTCATCTGTCTACGTTCACTTAAGACAAAAACGGCTGTGTTTATGATGATATACTGACGTAGTTTTCTGCATATTGGTCGACAAATATGAAAGAAGTCCGTTTCGGCCCGGAACAACCTTTTCTACAGTGGAAATACACGGAACGGTTCGAGAACGGACACAAACCGGGAACCCGTACCGCGACCTCTGTTCTCTGTGCTCGCGCTTGCATTTTGTGTGCGCTGCACGCAAACAGGGCGCAAGTTCTTTCCGATCCTGCACTTAAATCGTTTTTAATCACATTAAAATGCGAACGCAGGAATCGTTAAGCAGAATCGAAATGCACGTGTCTTATCGAATACCCGGTTCTTGGAAATTTGGAACCGGTTCAACCGGTTCTAAAATGGAACCGGTTTTCGATACCCAACCCTAATGAAGACTGAACCTGCATAAGGTTCAAAATACATTGCTCTCACTGAGAACCTTTCACTGCAATTTCACATCGCTTGCCGCCTTCCTGCGTCTTAAGCAGGGACCTCTCGGTGATGAGGACAGCGAGAGCGGGCGCGCAAGTGAGAGACTGAGAGAAAAAGGGGAACATTAGAACAGACAGACACTGCAACTCCGACACACTGGGAAGTGATGGAAAGAGAGGAAGAAGAACGTGAGCGAAGACTGGAGCCTCTGCGTTTGACATGTGGAGACATCAAAGCCATGGAGGTGGAGAGAAAGGCAGGGGAGAGCTCATTAACATCGACATGCCAGTCTCTGACATGGCATCATAACACCATAATTACTGCCACGCTCGACAGTCCTTCAGCTCCACCCTCACACTGCTCCAGACAGACAGAGAGAGACACAGATGAAGAAAAGAGCCAGAGAGATGACACCTATATACACCCATGCAAAATGCTTATTTATAATAAAGTAAAAAAAAAATGCTGGGGCCCTGGCCTTTGTGCATATGATAGACAAGTCATGGTGCTTATTTGGGAAATGGAGGTTCGAACCTGGTCTAATGAGGTATTCAAGTCATGTCAGAAAGATAGTATTTACCAGTCGAATATACATGAATGACACGAGAAACTCTGAACTTTCTTTAAGCCACGAGATTCCGAGTTGGGGGTGTATAAAGTGAGAAATTACGCAATAGACGCAACAGATGCAACATCTGAAATTACCTGTAGTAGCACAGCAGTGCATACCTGTTCACATTTAATTAAGGTGGACTAGATTAGACTGTAATACAAATAGTTGAGTTTGCCAGGTGCATACAACATTTATGACAGGTTTTCATGAAAGTGTTGGTCAGTTTGTCTGCTTGACAATCCCATTTTGCACTGCAACAATAAAACTGAAGTGAGATAAACAAACTGAATCATGTTTCTTTTTAGTTAAAACAGATGTCAAAGTTTTCCTTTGGGGACATAATTTGAAGTTGGAAAAAGGTAATAAATTGCAATATATCGCAGAATATTGCAATATATTTAAAATCGCAATAATATTGTACCGTGACACAAGTATCGTGATAATATCGTACCGTGAGGCCTCTGGTGATTCCCACCCCTAATATATATACATACCAAATGTCACTCCCACCAAGGATACCTTAGCAATGATTTATTAATCATTATGGTATAAAACTTTATTCTAACAAAGAATATATGCAGGTTATGATTCTCAGACTGTAAACGCTTTCCTGTGGACCTGTCAACGGAACAACACTATCCATTTCCCTTTCATTGTCCCTACATGACAGCACTCTCCAGATTTGAATGCAGGCCAGAAACCTGACCACAGCTTGCCTGAGGAACCTTGGAAAACAGCCTCCCTTGCACACTAGACTACAATGCTGACATTTTGAATGGAGCGTCAACAGGTAGGAGTGTGCAGACGTTGCATGCATGGCAAAGCAGACACAAAAGAGAGGCATGGCAATATAATTAACATTTAGAGGGGAAAAATGCAGTATGAGACATTGAGAGCGCAAACAAGTACAAAGACGACAGCCGGCACAATAAAAGGCCATGTTGACAATACATCTCAACCTGGAGGAAGGGGGAAAAAAAGGAAGTGTTTTTAAAAGCCAAATTGAACTGCTACTGCTCGTACTATAAACATGCACGTCAAAGCACATGTCGAATAAGCTGTAGCAATTACAGTAGAAAACACATTCTCTTTAGAACAACAATGACACGCGCAGTCATTGTCGTAGTAAGACCAATCACTACACTCTCTATTGATCTACGAGCTGATGGCTGCATTAATTAGGACAGTTGGGAACAATTACTCCATTAAATCAAAAAATCCACAAATGCTCACAAAAAGTAAAGCAAAACCCCCAGGGTGAGTTCATTAATGTGATAAATTTGATTCACAGGATGGAGTAGACCTTCACTCACCTTGAACTTTGACCTCTCAGACTAAACTAGTTATTGTCACAAAAGAAATGATTGATGATCATGGTCAAAAAGCCTGTCATGGCTAAATGGAGGACTAGCAAATTAAGAAGTTAAACATAAAAGGAAAAAAAGGAGGAGACAAAAGGAGTGTGCTAACCTGGCCAAAGACCCCAAAAACATTCAAGTTTCCACGGTTCCTCAAATGATTATGAGCCTTGGTGTCATGTTCTACACCAGAAAAACACCGGTGTCTTAATTTGGATGCTTTCCGTCACCTCAACCTTTTTTTCTGTAAAATGAAGAGCTAGAGTTTGTTGTGATTGACAGGCCAATTAATTTGCCAGTCTTAGTCTAGAGTCGGAGTCACAGAGCTGTAATCAGATGAGTGCGGATGTGATGCTAACAAAACCACGGGTTACCTTGCACTGGTCTGCAGCTCCTTCCTTGGCTAAAAAAATTTGGAAACATGCATGTCATAATGGAAATTATTCTACGCATAACATATCTACACAACATAATTACAGTCAGCTTCATGTGAATAAACTATTTATAATATTTTTGTTTATACATATAATTATATATTGCATTATTGTCATGTATATGGAAGCACTTTAATTTGTGGACAATTTTGGACAGTAATATTGGCACTGATTTGCTGGACTTTATGATATGCTGGAAAATATAGAATAAAATGGGGGGTGGGATCTTCAGTGGAAAGCAGTAGTGAAAATCATATAGCAACACAGCCTCGTGCATTTAATCAAGTAAATGTGCCATTGCTGGAAATATTAAATGCTTGTTTTTTCATTGGAGACAAAAGCTCATAAATGAAAAAGCTGACGCATAAAACAAATGCATTGCTTGGCATGTTTCCTCCACGTGTCAGAAGCGTGCACCTGTCTTTTGCAACCTGTTCAAATTTGCAACCTGTTCAAAAGTAACTTCCTGCTTCTTTTGCGTTCTCTTCTCCATATTGCATGTCTCTGAGTGGAGCCATGTTCTATGCCGTGTGAATTGTGAACAAATGAAAGGGCTCCCTCAGGCACTGCTGCTCGGTCTTATTCTTGGCACTTCACCATCATGAATTCTCACAGAAGACGGATTCCAAAAGCAGAAATGGAGAGAAAGAAGAAAGAGTGGGAAAAAAGAGGGCAAAGGGAATGTAATTGAACTGCCATGAAAAATTAGTATCACCAAGCTCCTAAACCAGCTCTATGAGGTACTTAGTGAAAAAAGGCCATTTGGACTTCAAACCATAGTATCAACTGCCAGATTTCATGCCACCTTTGTTTACGAGCCTGAAATTGATTTATGGAGGAGGGAAAAAAAGAACGAAATTAAGGATCTGTGTAGTAATTGACCCTATGGCGGTTCTGGTGCGGATGCACACGACTGGTCAAATGTGGAATCCTTATTACCTCATTTAATTAAGATGGATGAGGAGATTGCTCAATATCATCTGAGCCCAAGAGGCTACATGGAGCGACACGAAAGCACTGAGCCCTACCTGAAATCCCATTAGGTCCAAAACAGCCGTCCAATGAAAAGACATCTTGTACATCTGTGGGCCTTTAGAACAAATTTGGACAGATCATTTCTGGATGGTGCTTCATCTAAAGCAGCTTTTGCAGAGGATTTCATTGGCCGCAATGGGTCAACAGTCGGATGTTAGTGTCCTCTTAACATAACCCTTCATTGAGCAAAGAAGTTCTCCTTCGCCTACGTGCACCTGGATGCGGACGAAGTGGATGCTTAGCGCACTACAACACCCACGTGTTTCAGCAATCTGTGGGAATATTCATGGTGCATCCAGACCAAACAGCCTGAGCAGGCAGAGAGAGACTTTCTTTGTTTTGGCTTTTAAAGCAGTCAACACTGCTGCAAAGCTGACAGCAGCTTTTTATTCACTCACCACCTCATTTCAGAGAACAATGAGGATCATGAAAATTGCAGGGACCGCTAATTGACTGGCTTAGATGACTGGCGTGTGGCGCTAGCGCTGCTTGTCTGGTATCTGCTAACGTGTACACACACACACACAACACTTTCTCTCTCATTCTTGTCAATGGTAACACTAAGGGCCCTCTGATGACAAAAACTTGCCAGAAACGGCAATGACAGAAGCTCAATTAATATCATAGCAGCGGTAGTTTCAAAGGTGAGAGGACATATCTGTTTATTCCGGGCATATGGGCTACAGACACTTTACACTGAGTTTTAGTGTTTTTAAGCAATTACACTGAGGGCTCAGATAACTGGACATTTTGTACACTAAAGAAGGGGAGAGGGTATTAATATTGGCCATGCTTATTTACTAATGACTTGTATTTTTTGTTCACGGAAAATGGTATTAAAGGGAACTGTTTGTGCAAAATTACAAATTCTACCATTATTTACTCACCCTCGTGTCATTCTAAATGTTGTATGTATGAAAGACATGAAAAAAAAGCCATACAAATTACAGGTGAAAAGTTGCAAAAAAAAGGCACATATACTCTGATAAAAAAAAAGACAAAAAAAAAGCAAAATGCGAGATAAACACTTGGATTATTGTGGCTTATTCCTTTTTTAGGTGTAGTGAATTTATAGTAATTTCTTCAGTTCATACAAATGATAGTCCATAGTGAACATGCCCAACAATACAATACAATAAAATAAAATAATTGTTATAATTAAATACAGGAACAGAATGAATATATTTGTAATATAAATATGTTTTCATAAAGATCTCTATGTCTCTAGCTGGTCATATGCAAATATTTGACATTTTAGAAACTGTCAGTGTATTGTTAATGTTACGTGTGAATACCTATGAATACTACTTAGATCAGGCTGCCCATGGTCAATGCCAAAAATGTCATATAATCTTATCCTGCTTTGACCCATATAAAAGACTTAATAAGTGCAGACCAACTTTTGCAATGTTCGAACAAAAAATTTTATATGAAAAAATAAGTTGCACAAAGATTATTCAAAATTATTAAAAAGAGAAAAAAAGATTGTTCTATTTTGTGTTCCATGCAGAAAGAAAGAAAGAAAGAAAGAAAGATTATAAAGGTTTGGAATGACATGAGGGTGAGTAAATACAACTTTTTTTCATATTCTTTTAACAGGCTAATCATGGCAACCTATGGAGAATCCTCTCTCACTGAGACAGATGTGTCAATCAGGGCAAATCAAAAAACAGCCAGCACATGTTAATAAATAAAGGCAACAGAACTGAAGTGCTTTGAAACCCCACCGCACACACAGATGCTATAGAGCTCAAAAGCCTGGCCTCAGGTGACTAAAGTCTTTAATAATACACTATGTGATACCATAATCCATTTTGAAACTTTTTTCCAAGTGCTTCAGTCATAAATCCTCCATTATCCTTTCTGCCTGTCTCTCTCACCCCCATAAAATGTCAATTCTGTCAGTCGATCAGCTGCAAGATAGGCTACAGTTTGTTTAAACAATATATCATCACATACACTGACATATGTGAGCAATCCCAGCAGACTAAACATAAAGTGACGTGAGTTGTGACATGTGGCTAAGTATGGTGACCCATACTCGGAATTAGTGCTCTGCATTTATCCCATCCAAAGTGCACACACACAGCAGTGAACACACACACACCGTGAACACACACCCGGAGCAGTGGGCAGCCATTTTTTTTGCTGCGGCTCCCAGGGAGCAGTTGGGGGTTCGGTGCCTTGCTCAAGGGCACCTCAGTCGTGGTATTGAAGGTGGGAGAGAGCGCTGCACATTCACTCCCCCCACCTACAATCCCTGCCGGTACGAGACTCGAACTCGCAACCTTTGGGTTACGAGTCAGACTCTCTAACCATTAGGCCACGACTTCCCCAATAAATAGAAACAGCTAACAATATAAAGATTCTTCAATAAATAAAATATTCTTTTATGTTCAACAACAAAATATAACAACATAGGAATTTGAAATGACATGAGGTGAGTAAATAATAACAATTTACATTTTGGGTTGAACTATTACTTCAAAGAGGTTTTAATCCCTATTGGGAACAAAGCCACGACTTCTTTGACAGATAAAGAAGATGGGAAGTTTTGGTTCTTTTGGAGCTTCTCCACATTTGCAATTTCAAAGTTACAGACCTTTTTCATCTAGCGTTTCATTATTTTCTTGCCTTTTGTTCCTGCGTATATAAATTGAAAATTCTGAATGAAAAGAAACAACAAAAGCAATCCTTATGACTTGTCCTCTCACTTTACCTGAAGACGACATATTCAGCAATGGGCACAGTAGAAAAAGAAAAACTTTGAAAGGGTTTTCATCATCTCGTTCTGAAGATGTATGACTGGCATAACATGAGGAAAATGAATTCCCAACGGAGCGGGTTATTAATATCCATCAAGTGTCCGGTAACTATCCTCCCACTATACCCACTGGATCCGCCTGTCTGTAACTCTAAAGATCACCAAAGATGACAGCAATGAAGGAAAAAAATGAGGTGAAAATATGGCCAAGCGCCTCTACAGAGTCTCATTACACCACTCCGTCGTTTCATTTTCTCCTCTGTATTTTCATTTTCCCTTTTAGCTCTTTGTGTTGGGTGTTTCTGAAGCCATTAGAAAAAACTTCACACCGACACAGAAACAGAAGCAGCTCTTTCTGTCAAAATCCAATGGATTTATGACAGTTACAACTAAAAAAAAACAACCTCTTCAGAGAGCACGTCTTTCTCTCTGATCTCCAACGAAGACACCAATTTAAAGTTAGCGTACAGAGGGCAGAGAGAGGTCAAGCTTGACCATCTGCCTCAAATGATTTTGCCGTCATTCACAGTGAGACCAATTTCCTGTCACCTGCAGCCATTTATTATGAAGTTATTACAATCAAAATCACCATGGATGATCTGGAGATAACTCTGTGTTACAAAAACAACAGTGGGGCATCTGTCATTTACTCACCCTCAAAACCCATTTGCCTGTTTTTGTAGATCATATAAGATGATTCTTTGTACATTTGTTTTTGTACATACAGTGAATGTCAATGGGGTCCAGTGTTGTTTTAGACCTGACTGGCTTGTGTATGGGCAAGAACAGTTTCAAATATTATCATTTCTGTTTCACAGAAGAATCAAAGTCATACAGGATTGGAATGGCATGAGGCTGAGTAAATGATGACAGAACTTTTCATTTTAGGGTGAACTATCCCTTTAAGGCTTGATTACATTTGAGCAAAAATGTTGATTTGTTTGATCATGTGAAAGGCATCTTTCAAACTAAGGTAGAAAAATAACCACATCAAAAAGTAAACTTTTACTATATATTTTACAGTATTTTTCAATTAGGTTCCAGATGTATTGAAATTGATGGTGGTGATGATTATACACTGTACACAATTTGTATACAAACTTAGAAACAATATAAAAGTGTGAAAACAGACTAGGGGCAGTAAGATCTGAGTCAAGAAAATGTACCAAGCATGAAAACAACATGAAAAGTGTCGAACAGGAATGATATTGATAAAAATTTCGCACTACTCTCTAATGGTTATAGATTCGGGCATCCGGTGACAAAGTACCTTTGTCCTGCTGAGTAGTTTTTATATTCTCGTTCAGAAGCTCCTAAATCATTCGAAGGCCTGAGAGAGCTCGCCAAACAGTGTTTTGGATGACTATCTTAAAGTTTCCTGTGAATGAATGTCCAGTCTCCTCAGCCTCTGACCTCTACATGGACCTCATTACTGAAGTTGGCATGCCTGATCTTTGACCTCAGATCCTCTGAGTCTCTACCAACTTTAACTGAGGCTTATTCATGCATCTCGTACATTTTCTCTCTGTGAATGGACATTCAGTATGGCAGACCACCCTAAAGGCCCATTCACACCAAGAACGATAACTATAATGACAACTATATTGGTATTCACACCAGCGGACGAAACGGTTCTGTTTATTTAACGAGCACATGCTGAGGTTATATCGTCTGCCACTTTAAATTATCAAATTCCTTAAAGTTGGGTGGCTTTAAAATTCTGACTGTCTTTTAATGTTATTTATTATTTATCAGCCAGAAAATAATGTTCTGGAAGTGATTCCAACCAGACATGTAGCATCTTGGCAAACATCTTAGCAGTAATCAAGCAAGTCCACACAAGCAGTGCACAATGTCTTTGTTAAAGCTGCTCAAATTGAATCTCTTTGCATAAAACCTGCCTTAACCAGCACAAACACTCAACACTCACAGAAGACTGAAACAGATCCGAAGCGAAGCAATGCTCTCTATACATTGTGCCTTTCCATGTTTCGGTCCTAAACGAGTGATGCTGACACACCGATTAATCAGGCCACTTGTTTACCACATTAAGATGCTTTGGCACAGGCATTTCTCTTGTGTGAGACGAGTCATGCGGGGTAGAGAGAAAGAATGTGGAAAAGAAAAAAAAACGTCAGGCAGAGGAGTGGAGATTCATCTCTTGGCGGCGGGTAACAGCACAAGATTTACGATCCACACAGTACTCGCCACATTTCCCTGTCCCTGCCAGACGACAACTGCTTCATTATCATTTTAAATTGGGCTTTTTGTTTCCGGCGACATGAAAACAGCGGCAGGGTAATTGAAAAGTAAACTGCCGTTCACCAACGACCTCTACACAGCATCCTAATCTTCACACAGCAGAGAAAGAGAGAGAGAGTTTCTTCCAAAAGGGTAAAAATTCAAAATAATTTGTAGATTTTTTTTTTTTTAATTGTGTAGTGAAAGGTATCTTAACATTCAGAAAATGTTGATTGATTGTCAACATTGCTGGAGGTCAAAATAAATGTAATATTTAGTTTGACCCCACTGAAGTTGATAGTCAACATATGCTTTATATGCTTTATTAGTCAAAAAAAAAAAGAGGTTGATAATCAACACTTGTTTTGTATGCTTAAACTTTTTTTTCCTTTCTTTTTTTTGATGTTTGCATTTTTTGCAAGCTACTCAAATGTCTATATTTAACTTAAAATCCTAAGTTATTTTCTAGAACATTGTATGAGAATCAAATTTAAATATAATTTTTTTAAATATTATATTATATCCAGGAATTTTATTTATTTACTTTTTTTTTTTTTTTTTTAATGAAACCCCCTGAAAACTGCTGTTTTGAGAATGAACGAGATAAAGTCAGTTTTATAGGAGGTGAGAGAGGCCGGGTGAATTAATAAGTACATTTTAAGTCAGTCAGTGGGCATTTATGTAAATGAATGCAAAAGCTTTGCCAATGAATGATTGAGAAAACCTGGTGAACGAGAGAGAGAGAGAGAGAGAGAGAGAGAGAGAGAGAAAAAAAACACACAAAGGACTAAGTAGTGACAACAGGGGACGCGCCAGTGTGCCTGGAGGTGGCAGTGTGCATTAGTAAAAGTGTATTGTCTGCAGGCCAGGTGTATTCATGACCATTTTACACAGCCCATTTCCTCCTTAGTCACTCCTCACAGCACAAAGCTGCAGAAGAAGTCCTGTTATTACAGGAGCTGTTAGCCAACACATCCTCAGCGCCAGGGCTCACATATCTGTTCGTCACGGTCCCTCCGCAGCCCGACAGTCAGCCGAGGTGAACTGTACGAGGAGGTCCGAAATGAATAATTGACACAGACGGTTTTTGGATTGGCAGTTGTCAGAGGAAGGAGAGGAGCGGAGGAGCGCAGGATCAGATGTCAGTTCATTACAAACTCGCATTGGTCTTTTTGCACCTAACATCCATTTAACCTTTCACCTCCGCACACATGCCTCATGCATACCGACACCAGCTGCTCCTTTATCGAAGAAAGGTATCCATTTACTTCTGTGTTCTCAATGCAACAACTCACAACTGTACGCTAACACCTATATACACAAGCTTCAAACATGCCATAAACTCTCTCCACAACAAAAGTATCGTCCTCTTAAACTATAAGAACATCAAAATTCAGAATAAAAATTAGCATACGGTTTAATTTGTCTCTCGCCTGAATATGTCCTAAAGGATTTTCTCACCAATAATAAAATGTGACCTGTTGGCCAAAATAAACATTAGTATCATAGTTGCTACTGATCTGAGTGCAGTTTGGGTTTGTACACGTTAGAGGCTGAATGTAGAGCACATTAGACAACATATATTCAGAGTGGTTGAGTTTAATCAATGCAAAAAGATTGAAGGATCTATCTGCTGTTAATTGAAGGCCTGAGATTCATGCTAAAGGCAGACAGCGTTCATTAGGACAGTAGACTTGTTTGAGCTAGAGGCAAACTCATTCATTTCTGAGGACATGTGCCATCAACATATAAGACAGCTTCTGGCAAATAAACAATGGATTGCATGTCTCGCATGACAACAAACGCAACACCATCTCTCCAACCAAACCCAAATCTGAGATGCTTACTGTTGTTGCATTTGATCAGCTGCTACCCTGTACATCTCTGTTTAAATCTGCATGCACATATAAAGTACTAAAAGTCCAGCCTCTGCATTTCCGTCCCAGCAAAATTACAATCATAATACTGTTACAGTAACCAATTAAGCTTGTGAGAGCAGCAAATGTGAACTAATTATTACACATACTAAATTGTCCTGAAAATAATCCTAAAATACTTCTAAAAATAATCATAAAAAAACATAATTGCAAATAATTAATCTTAAAAAGTTTCTCCAAAAACTGCACTGCAAAAAAGTGAAAATATGCAATAATTTGCAATATAAGAATAACCAGTAACACTTTACAATAATGTTCCGTGTTTGTTAATTAATTAACTAACATGAACAAACAATGAACAATACATTTATTACAGTATTTATTCATCTTTGTTAATGTTAGTTAATGAAAATACAGTTGTTCATTGTTAGTTCATGTTAATTCATTTTAATAATGAATTAGTAAATGTTGAAAATAGCATTAACTTAGATTAATAAATGCTGTAGAAATATTTTTTTCATGCTTAGTTCGTGTTAACTAAAGTGGTTAACTAATGTTAACTAATGAACCTTATTGTAAAGTGTTACCGAATAACCATGCATGTACTTTATTTCCAAAGCACATCATTTGATGATAACATTTATTTTGCAATTCCTCTGCTGTTTTATAATATCAAGCAATTTATAATGCTAGTGTTGCTACAGATGCATACAGGCATAAATATAAACTGAAACCAAAGATGATTTGCAAGGCAATGGATCAGAGTTTAATGCAATAGTCAGGTGTTATTTTATAGTTTAAATGAAAAAAAGTTCTAAGAAATCAGAACCTAACATTTGTAAACAGAATTATTTCACTTCAGTCAGATAAAAAAAATGAAGTGGCTACAACAGCTATGCAGCCAGTGTAGCATCTTGTTAAATGTGTTTGTTTATAATAATACAAATTTATTCAAAAGGTTTGCAGGTTTATTGGAACCAATTCTACTTTTCTTCTCTCTCTATGTAATTAATCTTCAATACGATTATTTGGTGCTTAAGAATCATTTCTTATTATTATCAATGCTGAAAAAAGCTTTGCTGTTTAATATTTTTGTGGAACATTTGAGATAATTTTTTCAAGATTTTTTTTTTATATAATTAGAATGTTCAACAGAATAGCATTTGAAATAGAAATCTTTTGTAGTGTTATAAAAGTCTGTCACTGCTTGTGTTGATTTTGTAGTTGAACAGTAAACAAACAGCTTGCTTTTTGTTTTCAAGTCACCTTGGCAGGTCAGAAAGAATTGCCACAAATGTCAACCAGTTACAATTTTGATGCAGTCCAGAGTGAAGGAATGTCATTGCTTGATCATGGCTTGATCAATTCACCTGCTAACAGACCAAAAACTTCCTACTATTTTATGCCAAGAACCTAAACTGATTTAATGTTCTGTACCTCATTCCAAAAGTTCAGTCCCATCTCCATAAGTCTTACTCTTCTTCTGTTTAAGCTTCATGGATCAGAACATTGAGATCAACAATGAATTCTATTTCAAGTCTCCATCAAATGTCAGCATAGGAGAAGGATCAGAGGTCTCTATGGGATTACGAGCTCTGCTTCAAATGGGACACAAACACGTACCGACTAGAACTGTCCAAGCAGTCACCGGCAAATCCCGCTCTTTTCATCCACTATGCACCATAAAATAACAACCTAACGTGGGTTTGGAGGGCTTTTTATGTGGATATGTCGCCTTTTGTCCTTCTTAAAAATACCCTCGGTGTTTTGATGCTTCCTTTATTTATGACTACAAAGAACAGCATTGTGGGAGTGTGGAGAAAAATAATACTCGGCAGATCTTCTTAAAGCATGCTTTTGTATTTTTTCCTTAATAAAACCCTATTCAGCACAGGGGTGACAGATAACAGGCTGTTTGTATACACAATAAACAGACATATTCTACATTTGCCAGCCTTTGATTCTGTAGCACTGATAACTTGCATGCATGAGCTATCAATTGAAGCTTGAAAAATCTGTCTTTACAGTCCCCTAATGAGCTCATAGCCAGGCCCAATCTCAGGGTGTGATGTGAATCGCAGCGCTAACCATGCAGGAGAGTCGCCTCTAAAGAGATGCAACAGCAGCGGCTTTAGAAAAAGAGGAGAAAGTTAAAAAAAAGGGACAGAATCCATCATCAGCAACCCTACACCAGTGCTGAACTGTGAGCGACCTCAGAGGGCTGACCACAGGGAAGCAGAGAACAATATGCTCGCTGGCTTTTTCTGTATGCATTGCCCTGCATCCTTCCGTGTTGTTGTTTTTTCTGCCACCTCATGCCGGGTGGAATGACGGACGTGGTGCAGAAGGTTGAGGTGTCAAATCCATCACGGCTGGCTAAAAGAGAAGGGCTGATGGTGAGTAAGGTGGTCAGCAGTTTTCACTAGATCCATCATGCAGTCGGTCGCATTCGGAAAAAGGCAGCACAAATGAGACTGCATGGAGGAGGCCAGAAGGATGTAATCATGGAGAGTTAAATCAACAATTATTGACACATTGGAGCCAATATGGCAGCTCTTGTCTAGGGTATTCAAAATAAAAGACTGCACTTCATGTTTGGTGCAGTGATTAAAGGATTTTGAAGAACCCCCAAAAATTTGAGTGACATAAAAATACATAAAATATAAAATAATGTAAGAAAAAATATATATTATATAAAAAACAATTATAAAAATAAAGTTACTCTGGAAACCTTTTGTGTTAGTACTTCATAGTTATATTTGCTAGAGAGAAAAAAAAAAACTTGGCTGCATATACATCTTCGACTAAAAGCTAAATTGGTACTGCATATATCAGAAAAGGGTGGATATTTGGACGCTTTTTATTTGATTTAACAGAGCTTTTTACTTAAATCGATACATTTTCTGCCCTGTGGTTTACTTAGTCTTCCCAACCTGGCAACCATGCACACGCTCTCTCTACATTACGGAAAAAGCAGTGATGAGCTGAAAACACTGCAAACAAGTAAGTTGGCATTTAGTGATCTCTACTGAGATATTCTGTAAATATCTGCATGCAAGTTGACATTCTCTTGGTTTGTGCTTATATGAAAGTACAACAATTCTGCTGAAATGTAAAACAAACAAACAAAATAAATATATATGATAATAATCGAATTATATATTTGAGCAAAATATTCATGATTAACCATTTAACCATTATCATGCACCTCTATAGGGTACTAGATGAAGCATGATGTTTAATGTAATGACTTTTAAGCAAATTCACTTGAAAAATATTTAAAATAAAAAGACAACATCTCAAACAAAAATTGGAGTGGAATCTACAGGAAATAGAATGGAGTGATGAACAAACGGCCTTTTTTTCAACCTCTCGTTTGGAGACAAACTGAATAGAGTCTGAAACAGTACTGTAGCTCTTTGAATCAAAAAGAGGAAGTCTTTATGTGAAGGAAATGAAGCAAAACTCCACAGGAACCGAACCCCCTGCAGATGATCCAAATTAAAATTGTATACATGTTCTGGGGGGATGTGTTTTGGCTATATGTGGCATTGTAGGCAGATATACTAAGAATATAACAATGCATCATTTTTACTTGTATTTTTTTAGTGAGAGCTTATGCAACAACACTGACAGCAATTGACACTCCTACATGACACACAAACAGCAATAGGAAAGCATTTTAGCTAATGTCCTGATTAGCTGTGTTTCAACGCAGCTGAAAATGGCCTACATTTTCCAGCCTAGAAAATGGAGCTCTGGCTGTTAGTTCATATACTGTTAACCAGAATATTTTACAAATAAATCATTGTTTCACTAGCTTTCAATGCTACAGTAAGCCGTAAGATCATTTGTCAAGCAAACCAGCCAAGGAGACTGGGGCAAGAAGCCAAGCAGCCAGCATGGGCTTTGACCTTTGACACCAGCAAAGCAGGACACTGTCCAGAGAACATCACACCACAACATACTAACAAGACGGCATTTGAATTTACAAAGTCACTACGTGATGATTGATAATCTCATACATTTATAATTGGGTCTGCTGCACTATGCTGTCTCCATAAGGGTGTAGTAGTTTATGACTGATGATGATATGCAGGTTCTGAAATTAAGGATACTATATGGATAACGAACTGATATAAAATATTCTTGTACTACTTTAAGTTAAAGGGGTCATATGATGCGATTTCAAATTTTCCTTTCTCTTTGGAGTGTTACAAGCTCTTGGTGCATAAAGAAGATCTGTAAAGTTGCAAAGACTAAAGTCTCAAATCCAAAGAGATATTCTTTATAAAAGTTAAGAGTCGGCCACGCCTACCTAAAACGGCTCGTTCTAACACGCCCCCACATACCTACGTCACTAAATGGGAAGATTTGCATAACGCTGCTCAAATGTTCACGCAAAGAAAGAAGGCATAACTTTTATTTTCGCTGTAGTATTGTTGTTGCCGCCGCCATGTCGTGAAGGCGCTGTGTGCTTCGTTGTAAAAGCGAAACTACTTTGTTTGGCCTTCCAAAAGAGGACGATATC
>NW_015551103.1:565673-580125 GCF_001515605.1 Sinocyclocheilus anshuiensis
CTAGAGCTGATCCGTGCTGGTTGCTGAGGAAATACATCAACTTCGCACTGTGGATCGCCGGATCGGCTTTCACCGTGGACGAAGCGGAGTCCTGCCCGGAGTCTTCACATCACAATATGGTAAGGGACGTAACATTTCCGTCACACGCTTGAGGAATTCGGCCAATCACAACGCACTGGATAGCTGGCCAATCAGAGCACACCTCGCTTTTTCAGACCGATGAGCTTTGTAAAAATCGACGCGTTTCAGAAAGGCGGGGCATAGAGGAGAAACAATAATGTACAGTATGTGGAAAATAATGTGTTTTTTTAACCTTAAACCGCATAAACACATTTCATTACACCAAATACACAAAATAATGTTCTTTTTAGCAGCATCATATGACCCCTTTAATATTTTGAGGATTTGCATGCCTATGTGACAACAATAAAAACACAAAGTCAGCATGAAATTAAAAATGAACCTATTTTGTAAATGCATGATATAGATCTTATTGTGAACATATAATTTGCATATTTCATGTGCATATGTTTCTTTCTTTCTTTTTTTACCTCAATGTTTAATCAAAATTTCATAATTTATTAAGAAAGTTAGGGGTCCATTTTGATGTCAAGCTGTCTTTAAGAAAAATTCGAGGGAAAAAAAATCCTCAAAATGTGACAACAAAAATGACCTCAACTGTAACAAACAGCTTTAGCTGCATAGCAGGTTTTTGATGTTTTGAAAGCTTCATTTAAATCAGGCTCATTACCGAGCGCTCAGGAAACAGAAAACAAACAGGTATGTGGCGCTAATGCTTTCATGTAGGAAGAAAGTGGGAAGAAAAAGGAAAGTGGAAGAGAGGGAGAGTTGTTCTTAATTGCACTTCAAAATGGCAGCAGCTGGCAGACTGCAACAAAAAGTAGCCTGCAGTCATAATGCATATCATAGTCGGACAGAGAGAGACATTGACAGGAACCAAAAGAGAGTGAAAGAGAACACCACTTTCATGAGCACAGCCAACACTGCAGGGGATCCTGATCTATGTATGCCCTCTTTATATATATAAAAAAGACTATTAACAGCAATAAGCTTTCATGTCCCTGTGCCTCGGGTGAGTGTTTTGACAGGGGAGAAGAGTCCCAGACACAAACATGTTGCCTGCTGTGAGCTCGGAGACTAGCACATCTCAGAACTGCACCCTCGAGCTCAACGACTTCCACCGCAAAGGCCCTGGCAGGTGGCCAGACACACGGCTACAAACCCTCAAACCGACCCTCCTATAAAGCATCACCTCTACAATACCAAACACAAGCGTCTTATCTGAAATAAAGAAAATAGACAGATGAAAATGTTTAATTGCTCAGCAAACATTCACTAATCTTATCCCACTCTAAACGCCTTGATCTGGCAGGCGGGTTTTATCCAGTATAGTGTGCGAGCGCTGTCATTTATTACGTGTTTGAGATGTTCGAAACGCAAATACCTCTCATGAGCCTCTCTGACACCGTGCCAGACATTGCAGTGGTGCATAGATCAGAATTTGTGCTGCGCCATCCTGCACTTGACAAACCTCTAAAGCTCACCCACTTAACAAGTCTCAAATCAGAGCTTTTTTAGGTGGCTTTGAGAAAACCCAGCATTTGTTTTTAAAACGTCTCAGTCACATCATTACATATCTGTAGCGAACATTAATTATATGCAGCTAGGTAATATACTGCAACAGCTAATGCCTCTGGGAGCCAATTGACTCTCCAAAAAGTTACTCTACTTATAACTTATCCGGATGGATCAATTTCACTGTGAAGGTAATGGGGTAATGTAATAATTACCAAAGCTTCTCTGTGATTTTAATTCTCTCTGAATTTTTCCAGACTATGCGTTCCTGTGCTGGTATAGCTTACGGCGTCTTCCATAAAATGCCCTGAGAGATTAAGCACAGGTTATAGCAGTCCCGTGTGAACTGGCATGCTGGTAAAAAGCATGTGAATCTCAAAGTGGCCTATGTCTAAGCTGTAGGTTGTGTAACTATCGTTCTACATCAAGCACTTCAAGTGTCTCAAGTACGTGTTGGCCAGTGAGAAAATACAAAATGAAAAGTCGAACTTTACTACATCTCAGAGGGATAGGGTTTTAACACATTTTAACACTTTTTTTTTTTTTAATATTGGTGCTTCATGTAAGTGCCTCATACAGTTTATTATTGAAATAAATAAAACATTTCAAATTAATCTGGGGTCCAAAAGACTTGAAAGTCTACTTTAAATCTTGATAAAAAAAATAATAATAATAATAATAATGTAAAACTAAGAAATGTGAAGTATCATAAAAATATCAATAAATATACCTATATCAAAAGTATATTTTCGATTTTTAAAGCAAAGCCATTTTGTGGCATTTATCTTTGACCTTTTGTACAACATGCGCCAAAAAAAAAACCTCAAAATAAAATTATTTTATTTTAATAATAAAAATTATTATTATTATTATTATTATTATTAATTATTAAAGACAAAGTTTTTTGTCCAAAACTTAAATCAAATCATTCCAAATAATCTCCAAATTAGCTAAGCTAGTGAGATCAGCAACATATGACAGAAAAGCATAGCTGCATTAGACAAGCCCATCACTGCATTTTCTGCAGACATTGCTTATCCCTCCCATGTGAATTGACAATAATCAGACATCCGTTGAACAGTAAATGTTCTCAAAATGTATCCTGTCCAAATAGAGCTTTAAGCAATTTTTACTCCCCCATATTCAGAAAGTGTGTGTCTTCCACAAGTATACTACTGAGATAGCACTGTTTTCATTTGAATGTAGACAATTAATTTAGAAAAATTATTTAAGAGATGTTTACTGCTGGTAAACGACATGAATCCAGATTCAGTGAGTGTGAACACTTGAATTGAAATCTCTAATAAACATTGTGTTTCACGAAGGTGACTTCTGCAAGTCCTCTCCCCGCACGCAACCTTTCCTACTTTGAACCAAGGTGACCAAGAAAGAGAAATAAAATAATGTGACATGAAATAGAGATCGGGCCACAGGCAAAATAATGCGCACTCCTATAAGAAAATGATCAAGTGCAAAGTCACACACAAATCAGGATTTACCATGGCGAAGAGAGGGAGGGAATAAAAAGTGTTTTTATCTACAGTAGGTCATGGGGTCGGTCTGTCCGTGAAATAACAAAACCGCAGTCACGCGTGTGTGAGCGTACGCATACGTAATCATGCGCCTTAATTGCGTGTGGGGGGAGCATGTACTATAGAGCACAAATCCTGCCGTGACAATATAATTAATCACAGCAGGAGTTTTAATAAATGCCCCGCACTGATGGCTGAATGGTCTACTGGGAGCTTATGTATTACATTTTAATTTGATTTCAACACATAATCATACTACAGCTTATAAACTAACCCCTTTCACAAAGTCACATTTCCAGCTTTGGGTCAGGTCACTTAATAGAGCTGCAGAAAGGTTTCCTATATGTCAGAAGTGTTTGGTTTTTGCATTCTATTATGTTATTTGTGTTTTAACATCAAGAAAATGTGCCATTTCCTGTGCATGAATTGCATATTAAAAGCAGGATATTTCATACCTAATGGCTTCCATTAGGAAGTAGCCGTTCGGTTGAGCTCAAAAATAAATCATGAGCGTGTGAATGAAGCATCAGTCATTTAGGCCTGCGAGTAAAAGCCAAAATAGTTCAATACAGGATCATGCAGGAATCATTATGCAAAAGAATGGAGTAGCAACACACACACACACACACACACATAGTCTCTCCTAATGACTGAACGTCCTCGATGCAGGAGCTACGACGTTTTCATCAATGACTAAAGCTGAGCACCTGGCTGCTCTAAGTTTTTTTTTTCTCCACTTTAAGCTCTTCAACTTTGAAAAATATCATGCAAATGAGAGTAAAGGTTACATTCACAGTGAGTGACAAAGGCCCTATTTCAGGTCTCTGGCTCATCTTCCTGTAAAAGCCTGAACAAGGTAATCAGATCAGCCATTTAGAGGCATGATTCCACTGCTGCTTGAGTCTGAGAGAAGCTTCGGTCCTTCATAGGTGCATAATGAGAGCTGTCTTGAAGAACCCATCACACAGACGTCTGTCTCATGGAGCAAACACACACACATTTAGATTTCTCACAATCCACTCTGACTGGCGCTAATGAAAGCTGCTCATGAGCAATGCAATCAAAGGCTCATCAATCCAGACAGAGCGATAGACTCCCCGTTTCCCAGAGGTCTATGCAGCCTCTGGAGTGGGCCATATTCTATCAGTAATCTGATGTGCTTTGGGCTTCACTACTTAATGTTGATTTTTCATCTGTATTCAAGACTTGTTCTTAGTTTGTCTATGTAGATTACTGAAGATGATCTGTCCCGTGAGAACCAACAAAATACTTTAGGAATTGTTTTACCAGTGTGTAATATAGAAAAAGAGCCTATAAGGCTTACTGGGATTTTTAATTAAAACAATTTCAGCCATGGTTGCTAACAAAATATAATTACTACAGGTTATGTAGTGAAACAATAAACAGAAATAAGTTAATTAATATATTTTTTTGTTTGGTTGTATTTGACTGCCTGGCTAACATATTTCTATCAACTAAAATTACCATTAGATTTCAAATATATAACAAACTATTTATTTACATATTTAAATCAGCAAAGAAAGTAATCAGACTAACAGAATGATAGAAAGACCAAGAGACTGACAGAAGACTGATCTACAAACCAACGGAGGGAAATGGTAAATTTTTTGTATGGGTTTACTTAAAAATCCTGGCAAAACTCAAGAATCGACCACTAAAAAGCTTCAGTATGAAAGAGAACATGAGAAGACATGTTTTACAGGGTCCCTTGAGGAACCATCAAACTGCAGAAATCCTCAAATCCAGAAAAACTCACTACTTCGATTTTCTTTCACATTGCAGTGGTGCATTGTGGGCCAAAAGTTCTGTGTTTATTATTGCTACGCTGATTAATTAGAGTTATTTCAGCTCCCCCTGATAATACTGCATGTCTGTAGAGCTATGCTCTCTATCTCGCCTCAGATCCCCCCGTTGAGATGAATAAGCAGTTTGAAACTAATAGAAACAGAAAGAGAGAGAGAGTGAGAGAGAACACCTTTTTCTATCAAGCACACATCTATGAGAGGCTAATTTGCTGAAACGGCAAAGATTATGTTGCCGGCACTATACTCAACACTTCTATCAATATTGTTCAATAATGAAATAATTTTATGTATGATTAAAATAAACTGGCTCACTGAAAACTCTGAACAAATGCTGCAAAGCCTCGCACAGAAAACCACAGCTGGATGCTTCAGAAGATGATATATAAACTATGTTTATAGCATTTGTGTTTCGATGTTGTGTGAAATTTGTATTGTGGTTTTATAAAGTGTTCAGATGAAAAAAAAAAAAAAGGAGATTCATATCAGGACTGCACAGGCTTCCAGAGAGAACAGCAGCTCCAGTTCCACTTTATCACAAGAGCTTAGGTAAATAAGCGAATCCACTTGTGTTTACACAGGAGTCAGACGCTTTGGCTTCTCTCAGAGCAGCTCTGCTCTCATATGGATAATTAATGACTGAACACATGCAGCACTAGATTACCCATCCTGCTCCTTGCTCAAGTCAGAACATCCTATCTCTTACTTGTGCTGGCTTTCTAGTGTGGAAACTCCCTTCCAATCATGTCATTCATGTCTGTAGTCCTTTGAACTAGTAAAAAGACTTCTTCAAAAAGATTTACCAGCGAGCAAAGAGAAAGGAAAAGCAAAGAGCATTTCCCAGTTCCCACCCAGTAGCTCTCTCTGATATAGCGATACAACACAACAGCAAGCTAGCACTGTTTAAGTACAATTTGATTTGTCAGGAATTGGACAGAGTGCCACAAGTCCGAATCGAGGAGAGAGAATAAAGAAAGGGTGAGACAGAAAAAAAAGTTGCTGTGAAGTCACCTTCAAAGACATGCCCCCATGCCACCGTATTACTGGGCTGAAATGGCTTCTCGGGGAGGAGGCAGAGATTCTATTATTCTTTCAAATGCAGTCCAATGGCTTTTGGGTGCGTGTGGAAAAGCCATTTCAGCACAAGGTCAGGGGCGGCAGGAGGCAGTGCCTTGAACGTATTGTCTTCTCTGCCTCTCCATTTCTAGTGTGGAACTGCTGTGTAATGGTGAGACCTCTAGCGTGCCCTCACAGGCTCCAACAGCATCCACATTCAAAAAGCATCATGCTGTTTTAGGGAAACGTGGACAAATTATGATAAGAACAAGCAATTTCAGATCACAGTAGTAGTGACACTGCAATAGGCAATATTGTGGCTCTGTTCCAAAACCTAGTGAGCTGCCTATTTAGGCAGCATTTTAAGGCACAATAGAAACACTCTAGACATTAAAGCGGTTTCAAAATGTTGACATCATAACTAAGCTGTCTTAACATGTTGCCTCCACATGAAAGCAATCCCATAATGCAGTGCACTTGTTCATTTAAATAAACAATAAAAATAAGTAAATAAGAATAAGAACTGACTAAATACATAAATATATTACATAAAAATATATTACATAAAATATTAGAACAATATACAAACATAAGTATATATAATGTATATTATTGTAAGATTCCATATAATATCTAAGAGATATGATATGTATATCACACATACATATTTTATATGGATTTATAAGGAGATATAAAAATATACATTTTTGTATCGCAATGTTGCTTAGCTAAATACTCAATACTCTCTAGAAAAAGTGACACATTTTTGAAAGGTTTTTAAGAATCTTTTAGGATTATTTTTGCATTATCAAGAAACATTAATGAATTATATAATTATTGTATATTTAAATGACAACTAATATAGTTAATATACTTGCTTTCAACAAGTTGAGTAAATACCATATGATCACTGACTTAGCATAACAGAGTCGAACGTGGCGGTTGCCAGCAAAACTGCTAAACTCATAGTCATCTACCCAAGATGGACAAGACGCTACGAATCAGCAGGGTGCTGCTGGAAGGGCTACTGGGTTCAATGTAGTAGCACATTCATTAAAACACTTCACAAACATAGTGAAAACAGAGTCAGAGCCTGAGCGACTGCAACACCTGTCCACTCCATCTATAAAAGCCCAGTTGTCTAGACGAGAGGGCCTACTGCTTGAATCGAAGGCAGCAGCAGTGATTTAGGGCAAAGACCTCACAAGACCGTCATGCACTTTTGCCTGAACCACTCCAGGCCTGTCTCTTTCACACGTGGGTCACAACATGACTCCTGACATTATTAATCATGTGCTCGTAAACCTGTAAAATCAAGTTACGAACACCTTTAGAAAGTTGTAACAGTTTTATGGTCGCAAATGCACACCTTAAAAAATTGAATAAGTGAAAAGGGGAGGCGATACTTATAGTTATCATATGTACCTAACTGTATTAAAATAAAAAGTACATTGGTCTATATGGAGTAGACCAAAAATGCATTAACCGTATGGCTAAAAGCAAGGTGAGACAGCATTTCCAGTTAGGTTGTCTGAAAACCAATTAGGCCAATTCCAAGACTAAAAGGATTTGCAGTGTAGATCAATGCAACTGTAATGGAAACTAGTATTAAATTAGATCTATGTCTTCAATGACCTTCTGCTCACTGATAAAACCATTATCATACAGTAACAGTGACTATAAAGTATATCTCATAAAACAAACAGGCTATGTTTGAAATAGTTAATATGTAGGCATGAAGCATCTATCAATCAAAATGGCTTATGTCTTCATTGTTATTCATTCGTGTTGGCTAAAGTGGGGCTAAAGTTTTCTTTCATTACTTGTAAGTCGATCTGCTCAGTGCTTGAAAACGCTTGAAGAGTGAGAGAACTTTACGAAGACAAATGGGATGTCACACAAGGCGTGGAAATGTAGCGCATTGAAATGCTACCTCAATGAAGGAAAGAGCAATGGGCAGGGGTTTGCTGATTACATTACATTGCAGGGCTCTACAATGCGACCATTTCAGTCGCATTTGCGACTGAAAACTACTGCGTGCGACTCTGAAAACATATTTAGGAGCACCAGTGAGACTGACCCGATCATCATATGCGTGTTTGCGCTGAGGGAGCTTCAAAGGCTCTAACGTAGCCTACTTGCGTGTTTCTGCATCGTTGAGTAATGTATCACAGACGTATCCTCTCATTATAACAAACAAAGTGTAGACAGAGTGTAAATAAGAGATTCATGTGCAGTGTAAGGAGCTTCGTTGATTATAATGGAGTTTTGTGAGATTGCGATGAACTAAGATGAGTGACAGCTTTTAATGATTATTAAGGGAGTTTGCAAATGTGATACTGATTTAATACAACAGTTCATTAAACAAGAAGTGAATATTAAGTGACTTATATTGTCCGACAACAACACAATTGCCTTATTTTGCTCTATTTCGTCAACGAAATTGGGTGAGGATTAAGCTCTCAGGATAGCTGAGGTGACATTTTCCTTCTAATACTCGATGTCTTCAGCATCAGCGCTCCTTTCATTCGACCTATTACTCCTAAACAATGCCATTCAAATTCATGAAGGACTGTAGACTGGTTTTCCCATTCAGAAATACAACGTTTGTGTTACAATATTTCAGTCGCAGCCATAATATAGCAACAAAAAACAGCATCTTCAAACTAATTTCAACATATTGGCTTCTTGCGCTTAATAGTTGAAAGTGATCAAAAGACTGAATAATAAGCATGGCCTGATTAACATGCCACTAAAGTAACAATGATATTGATAGTCTTAGCATTAAAAATTTTACAATTATTTTGAAAAATCTTGTTTTCCCTGAAACAAGTGTTTACATAAGCTTTCATAAAGTTTTAAATGTTTTTTTTTATAATATATTATATGAAAATTCTTATATATCTTCCACATTATAATATAATATAATTAATATAATATAATATAATATAATATAATATAATATAATATAATATAATATAATATAATATAATATAATATAAAATCCTTCTTGCTGATTCCTGCAACATTATTTTTGGGAAAGAGCACACCATCTCTTAGCTTTCATTCAACACCTGAAAACACAACACATCCAAGATACAGGAAAAAGCATAATATAATCAAAATGACAATTATGATACTAAATATAAATAAATTATTACAGTAGCATAATATCAAACTCACACAGCGGGTTATGAGGAAATGGCCTTTTCTTGAAATTCTTTATTGTAAACATAACTCAAAGGCCTAAATATGTTAAAGTGCTGTCTTGTGAATTTGAGTTGCTGTCATGTACAATAAAAAGAATCTCATCCTGTGGAAAAGGAAATTTGGAAAAGGAAAGAAAGTCTGTGCAACAACCTTCAAGCTAAGAAATAATTTCCACTTATGAGCGAGAGCCTAATTGTGACACTATTTTTCTTAAGCACAATGAAAATAATACAGCTGATGGAGCATTTACTATACATCCGATTTAGCAAGAGCGTTTTCAAAGCACGACCTTCTCCAGTTGATTACGACTATGATCTCACACCTTATTGAGAAGCAAATAGAATCTGAATTAAGAACTCTATGATTGGACTGATGTGGCTCAACCTGATAAACCAACACTTTGTAGGGGCAACAGGGGATAGAAAGAAAACAAATCTTGGCACGTTAAATGAGACTCATTGATCATTTTAATCAGCCTCAAAGCTGGGTTAAACCTGGCCTGTTCATCTGAAGTGGCCTGCTCTTGCATCACAGGATATTCCTATAATCCCCTTTCGATGAGGGTTCAAATGGCGAATTGAGCCGCTCTCAGTGTATCCAGTGAGATGGAGGAGTGTACACACACACACACACACACACACACACACACACACACACACACACACACACAACAGAAGAACCACCATTCAAGTGAGACTTAAATATGCCATGGAGGAATATATAAAAGATTTTAAAATAAATATTGTGGGTATTAATTTGGAAGCGAGAGTTTACAGATCACAATGCAAGCGGGAGAAGCCTCATGTTACATTCGTCACGATCGCAGATAACAACATCCCAGATCAACACTGTTCATGTATCGCAGGGTACGATTAAATTAATTTACATTTAACCAGTTTAATTTGAAACAGTGAAATGAAGAAATCTGAGACAGTGAAATGTAGACTTTCGTTTATGTGTTTTTGCCCTACACTGTACAAGACGTGAGAACAGTCCGCTATTTAGGTTTGTATTAGGGCTGAACGATTAATTGCGTTTGCGATAATATCACGATACGAAAAAATTAGATTTTTCAATCGCAGAGGCTGCAATTACACTCGGTCACGTGACACGCGAGAGTAAAGAGGTGTGTTCGACTTGAAGATCGATCGGTGTATGACATCAAAGTACGGCGAGAGAAAGCATAAGGAGAGGTCCGCTCTCTTATAGCTCTAGCAGTACTTTGATGACACACACCGATCGGTCTAAGCAGCGCTGCTTCAAGTCGAGCGCGGGCCATCGGCAGAAAAAGAAAAGAATTAAAACAGTAAACAGCCAAAGGACGTAACTTAGAATGGGAGATGGATCGGTTTGTGAAAGCGAAGAGAACAGCCATAGATGAAGTCGCACAGACCCAGGCAGGTGCTGGTCATTCAAAAGCTAAATGCAGAAAATATTACGAGGCATATCTTGCTCCCGGCTTCACTCACTGTGTCTATACCGGACGCTACAGTTGTCGCATCGCGACGCAACAGCGCTGCACTGGACGCAACAAAGCGACCGTTGCAAATCATTTTAACGTTGTGTCAGTACGTCATAAATAGAACAAGGCATCAGTTTAATTCAGATTAAATCCGATTTTTTTATAGGTTCAAAGGGGGACGCGACCAAAAAAGTTTGAGAACCACTGGTCTAAAGTTAACAGACAGTGTTGATGTCCGAGTTCCGCTCCCCGTGCAACTGATGCTCGACTGCCATTGGCTCATCTGCGTTCGAGGGGAGGGGCTTACCGATAGGTCAATTGGGCTAAAAGCTGAGTTCAAGACATATTTATTCAATTTGTGTTTACTGTGCAAAATAAGCACAAAAGAGGACATGAAGACAATATTGTAACTTTCCTTCAAATGTTTTGTGACTGATCAATTTATTGTATATGAAAAAATATATTCAAAAAATAGTAGTAGTGCTAATCTCACCTTGCTGTATCCAGCACCCTGTTTGAAGGCAGGAAGTTCGTATTTAAAAGATGTAACTGATAAAACACAACATCAAAGAGCCAAAACAGAGGGGAAGGAAGAGTGATCGAGGGGAGAATTGGCTAAACCAGAGTTTTCTGCAGCCTTTCCAACTCCTCCTTTAAACACAAACAAGCAGTCGTTCTCTCGTTCCCTCAGCTTTTGCATAGCCACAACTCACTGGTTCCTCCTTGATTTAGACCCTTGAGATGGGCCACTAGAGTCAGTTTAAATCCACACACTTCCTCTACTTTAAAATGCCTGACTCTTCCAGGCCAAGGAAGTGTCATCACTCGTGCGCACTCTCAGGAAGCACAGGAAGAGCATGTAGGGTGTGTTGCTGCCCACACAATATGCAATCATCAGTGCATCTAGAAGTTTGCCGTACTCACTCATGGCCACTCTCAACAAAGCATACGTCACAGATTCATGTGGGTGGCCGGAGCCACACTGCCGTGAAATTCAAGTTAACCCTGCTGAAGCAAACATTAATTTCACACCTTTGGGTTACAGATTCTTGCCCACAGATATGTCTGCACTGCACACACACTTAAACAGATGAATACACAAAGAGACACATACATTTGGACATACATATATAAAACAGCTCATATAGCATGGTATTAATTTGATTTCTCATATAACATTATATTAGTTTGACTTGACAATTAACATTTTCACCTCTGTTCTAAAGTTTGGGGTCAGTAAGACTTGATTTATTCATTTATTTATTTGCAAGACTGCATTAAATTGATCAAAATGAACAGTAAAGATTTTTACATTAAAAAAAAATAAAATAAATGTGTTTCTTTTGAACTTTCTATTCAGAGAATACTGGGTTCTACAAAAAAATTAAGCAGCACAATTGTTTTCAACATTGATAATAATATAAGAACAACTGTTTCTTGAGCACCTAATCAGCATATTAGAATGATTTCTGAAGTCATGTGACACTGAAAACTGGATATTTACCAGTTTTTTGTATCCAGTTTTTTGTATTTTTGTAATCAGTTATTTATATATTTTTACCAATATATTAAAAGAGAAAACAGTTATTTTTAATTGTAATAACATTTCACAATATTACCTTTCTATATATATATATATATATATATATATATATATATATATATAGTGGGTACGGAAAGTATTCAGACCCCCTTAAATACTTTTAACTTTTGAATGGAAATGTATTTCACTAAAAATAATAAAATTAACAAATTTTTCAGAGTGTCAGGTTCTTTGTTGTACCCACAACAAATATAATCATAAACAAAAGAGAATATAGCATTGCATTTTGCTAGTGATGTTGATGCTGATCCACTTAGCATTCTTCATACGACTGTTTGCTACTGGAATGGGTCACTGGCTGATACATATTTCAGTCGGTTTGAGAGGTTGTACAGAATGCACACTAGGTCAAAATTTATCAGGTAGCACAAATACGTAAACAAGCATGCCTGTTTTAGCATTGTTTCAGTGGTTTCCGTCAGGAATATCGACGCCTTTTCAGGGTGATGGCAAAAGCGAACAAAGGTTTCTACCGAAGCTTCTGTGCTGGGTAAATAATGCATACAATCATTTATTCATCTCAGAGTGATGAATACTCAGGGACATTCAAGTCAGAGGGAAGAAAGGCAGAGGCGAAGAAAGGGAATAGAAGAGAAATAACAGCATTGTGTGTGTTTGTGTCAACACTTTAGATTGGTAATTCTGATTGCAGCCATTGTTGAGATCTGGGATGGCATCTGAGAGCATTACGCATTCTAGCCATAAGTGGAATCAGATTGAAAGAAATGAAGCTGATTTGCCTGAAAAGCAAGACAATTCCCTAAATGCCGGTGGAATCCTTGAATGGTTTATGTTTTAACATGCTGGCATGTTTAATGTTGGAACAGAAGTAATAAAATAGTCTCAAACGTTCACATTTTTCATGCTGATTGTAGCTCAATGCCGCAAATCTTGTGTTTAGAGACGTTACAGAAGTACCTTTGGGCCTTTTTTTCTGCACCATCACACAAAATGCAGGATCCAATTTGAAAGAGATTATTTTGGGAGGAAGGAGGGAATACTATGGCCTCTGGCTCTGGGTGCAATTGTATGTCATGTAGGATTCTTCCCAACACAAATCAAACATCGGATGTAAACAAAGTTAGTGAGAGAAAGAAGAGGAAAAACAAAGCGCATGAGAAACAGGCCAAAGAACTATACCGTCCTAATCATGGTGACTCGGAAAGTCCTTACAAGGACTTTTTCTCCACAGCAAGGAATCTCCAGAGATACTTCCTTTCAGACTGACCCTCTAAGGACGACTGCTGGAGGGTGTTCAAGCACATCTGACAAATCAATTAAAATGGAAATGATTATCTTTGGATTCCAGGGAATGGATGATGGCAACAATTTCACCCTATGGAAAAGCCAATTTGTGAACCAAGCGACAGGCGCAACTAAAAAGCACTACTGTAAATATTAACATTCGTATATTACCAAAGGCCTTCAGGCACTGGATGTTCACACTGACATATATAATGGAAAAACATGTCCTGTGTGAATGACCCCTAAGAAAGAAAGCTAGGAATTCAAACACAACCTGAATAAAATAAAATAATGAAATGAAAAAAAATAAAAAAATAAAAACAAACAAAACACAACACAACACAACACAACACAACACAACACAACACAACACAACACAACACAACACAACACAACACAACACAACACAACACAACACAACACAACACAACACAACACAACACAACACAACACAACACAACACAACACAACACAACACAACACAACACAACACAACACAACACAACACAACACAACACAACACAACACAACACAACACAACACAACACAACACAACACAACACAACACAACACAACACAACACAACACAACACAACACAAAATAAAATAAAATAAAATAAAATAAAATAAAATAAAAATAAAAATAATTGTTATGCCTATAAATCACTGAGAACCAAAACAGACAGGCAGTGGCAGGACATTAGTTTAGTGGTCAATAACCACAGAGCAGGCAAAAATGATGGGAAACTCATGGTTTAATGATGACTGAGAGTTCAGGCCTGATGAAGAAGGTGATGACATTGGCCTGTTGTGAAACTCCTTCCTTTACAAAGACATGATCAATGAGCTGTTGACACCAGAACATCCTCTGAAAGATGAAGCGCCCAATATGGAGCCAATCTCACTGTGGTGGTGTCAGCAGGAC
>NW_015551103.1:580642-599477 GCF_001515605.1 Sinocyclocheilus anshuiensis
CAACACAACACAACACAACACAACACAACACAACACAACACAACACAACACAACACAACACAACACAACACAAAATAAAATAAAATAAAATAAAATAAAATAAAATAAAAATAAAAATAATTGTTATGCCTATAAATCACTGAGAACCAAAACAGACAGGCAGTGGCAGGACATTAGTTTAGTGGTCAATAACCACAGAGCAGGCAAAAATGATGGGAAACTCATGGTTTAATGATGACTGAGAGTTCAGGCCTGATGAAGAAGGTGATGACATTGGCCTGTTGTGAAACTCCTTCCTTTACAAAGACATGATCAATGAGCTGTTGACACCAGAACATCCTCTTAAAGATGAAACGCCCAATATGGAGCCAATCTCACTGTTGTGGTGTCAGCAAGGACAGAGCAAAGGAAGAGTCTTTTGAAAATTAAGTATCTTAAATATTTGATTGCAAAGGTTAACCTGCACCTACTACAAAATGCATGCACAGCCATTCGGATAAAAAGAATATGTGCATTTAAGCATACAGTGGGTACGGAAAGTATTCAGACCCCCTTCAATTTTTCACTCTTTGTTATATTGCAGCCATTTTTAGCCGTGTATGTACTGTATATTTTGTTAAGAAATATTATATTATATTATGCAAACATAAAAATATTATAATATACATAAACTATAATATACACATATATATATATATATATATATATATATATATATAATATAAATAGCATAAAATGTATGTAAATAAATATTTTATTTTATTTATCTATATTTATTTATATATACTATTATTTGGACCTTATTTCACTGACCAGCTTGTTGCTTTAATAATAATAATAATAATAATAATAATAGTTGTTGTTGTTAACTCTAGTTGAACTACTTTAAATGATAAGTTTCTTGTAACTTTACAAGCAAGTTTCAAAATAGATTCCCAAATACTGTTAATAATACATAGCAAGTACAGATACGAAGGAATACAGCAAACGGAATGACCTCAAATATCAATGTATAACACTTTAGACAATACTGTATCTTAAGCAGAAAAGGCATTGACATCAAAGCAGGTACTGAACATCCTCTGTGACGAGACCTAGCAGTTGTTTGTAGCTTTAGGACAGCTTCAAAGAACTTGAATAAGAACAACTTTAAAGAGTGAATGAGAAAAGATATGCAGGGAGGAGAGCGCAGACAGCTAGTTCATTAAAAAAAAAAAATGAACGAAGCAAGAGAGAAAGAAGATATGGTCAGGGAGAAGAGGTGTCATTAAAATGAGAAAAGAGGAATAAGGGAAGGAAGGAAATTGTGAGAGGGTGAAGGAGAAAGGGAAACAGAGATATCTTGGCTGTGGTAAAGGTGTCTCCATGCCCGCGGATCGCAGCCGTTCTGTTGTGAAGCCCTATTACCCATTCCAGGACCATCTTCAACCAAGCCTGCTTGGCTAGGGGCCACAACGAGGTGACGAATCGTGTGTCACAATGATCTTTCCTGTTTCCAATTTAAGTATTTTTGTCACATTAACTTTAATGACTTCATCTAGAATTTAAAAATATTGAAAGCTTAGATATTAACAAATTTTCTGTCTATAACATGGCATGGTTGAGGCTAATGGGAAACCAAGCCATTTAGAGTCTCTGACTGCTTATTATTCACCAAATGATGCAAATAGATGACAAAAATCAAAGACAGGGAGGAACATGCATTATGCATAATGCTAGCGCATTTAAATGGCATTAGTATCTCTAACTTAGCATGGTTAAATATCCCTCGTTTTCATTTTAAAATCGAGGAAAAATAGTGAGCTGCATCTTTTTTCTTTAAGTTTCTAACAGTGGATGCATTAATAATAATAAATAAATATTATAATAATATAATAGAAATAAATTTATAACATTTTCATATAATATATTTAGTATACATTTTAATATATACTTTTAATTTATTTATTTATTTTTACTGTTGCAAAACCATTTGTTTTATATAATTTTAATATTACTTTATTTTCTCTTTAAAATATCCTTGCAATGCCAGGCCAAACAGAGCTATTTTGAAGTACAACAGCATTACAGTACAGTATAATTATATTCTAACTCTACAACTTCAGTCAAAAAAATTTGGGCCCATCAGGCCCCACTGGTTGATGCTACAGATCTGAAATAATGGCACATAAAAGTCTAATAATCCACATTAAAGTAAGGCAAGTTCATGACTCAGGGCTCAGTGTTGTGCTTCACACCCTACATAAACACAGCATATGGCATTAGTGGCTCTGAAACACCTCTGCATGCTTGCATGTCACAGAACAGGAGAAAGAACCACAAATTCACACAACCTGATCCTTCTAATTCCCATGATGGCATCTGTGACAACAGGTGATGCTAATGAGGGATCGCCTCAAATCCCCCACAGCTTTGAAAGACACACTACCGTCTTTGTTTTGAGGGGTCAGTTTGACACTGCAGACACACACAGTGCTCCATCAGTGTCTTGGTGGTCTTGGCCTCTCTCTCTTGCATTAACCCTGAACGTTTAATGGAGTGAGTGAGGAAAGACTTGATGGGGCAGTGGGGAAGTCAAGGGAGGGGCTGTCATATTGATCTGCATGATTAGAAAAACACACATGTGGGCCACACAGCTACTGAGATGGAGATAATAGACCCAGCCCAGACCACCAATACCAGAGAACTGTACTAGTAGACTCTACTGAGCATTCAAACCTTCCATCCATATGAATGTCTACTACTAATAATAACTCCTTAATTATTATTATTATTATTATTATTATTATTATTGTTGTTGTTGTTAATAATAATACTGAACATTCAAAACTTTCATTCATATACATTTCTAGAAATAATAATAATTATAATAAAACCTCTCAATAATAAATTAATACGCATTATTATTATTATTATTATTTATTTTCAAACATAATATAACAGAATAATTTCTAATTAAATATTAAAGAATACAAATAAAACAGGTAACATGGAATTTCCAATACAGCATTAACATTAACATTAAATATATTTTTCACCATAAACTATAACTATATAAACTATAACTAAGAAAATAACAGGAGAACGAATGCTAAGAAACCAAACTGAGAGGGTTGTTGAGGGAGACAAAAATAGGTTTGATTTGATTTGCTGGACTCACTGAAAATATGTGGGTCAGAGAAGGTTAATGAATGTGCTTCCTAATATCTTACCCTTGGCGATTTCACCCCAATTCTCACCTTCAGGAGGCACTTCCACAACAAGCATAGCAATCCACTGTGTGAAAGTTTAAATGCAGACGATTCATCACCATAAGACAACTCAAAGGCTGGAAGAGCATCAAAACTTCTTCAGCAAATCAATAACCAAGTGCCTTTGCTTTTAAATGAATTTCACTTGGCATTCCACAAAGATGTGGGTGGCTGAAACCCCTCAAAGACCTAATGAGCTCTCTCCTTATCTTCCACAGGCTATTAACAAAGTGATGGAGAGAGTGATGACCATTAAAACAGCAAAGAGATGGACATAAAAAGACAGACACGTCTATTTGTCTATGCACTCTTACTCATTACCTGAAAAGACGGGATGCATTTCCAAGCTTCTGCACATTTGGCTTTTATTTGACTTTCACAAACAACAGTGCCAAAGTGTCTTCAACAAGCTTGGTCTCATCTCTCAAAAATATGAAAAAAGAAGTTATTTAAAGTTGTTCCACCCACTTCTTTACAGTATGGACTATCCTACAGCCAAACCTAGCCTACTTGTGCCTCATGAGACATCAGTAAAAGCTCTCAGGGTAAAGTGCCTTGCTGTTCAGCAATAAAACAGTTTATCGATGTGACCGTTTGGAGAGTTTCATGCACAACAGCCCAAAGCCAAGGTCCTTGAGAGTGATTCTGCTCATTTTGCTCTTAAAAACATCCTGCCTACAGCTCTCAGTGTTTTAGCAAATGACTGGAAATACGTTTTAAAAAGTACTGTAGGCCCTCACACTCCAATCACTCACTGCCTGAACTTCCAGGGTCCAAATAAGGGAGAACTCAAATCAATTAGCAAGCACCAAGGAATGTATTTGTAAAATGTCAGAGAATGCCAAATGGAAATAATTATTAACTCTGCACTATTATAAAAGCCTAAAACCTCAGGGTGCCACCCTCCCCTCTCTTGATTGTCTGGTGCTATACTTCTGAGGTTAATAAGAATAGGATGCTATATGTTAAATGAGCCTTGCTTATTGCACAATAGTGTGTGCCCGTTCCAGCAATGAAGATTTACTACCTAGTAATATTCCATACATAAAATCAACATCCCATGTATTTCCTAAATAAATGTTTCAGATTTTTATACAGCATAAATAAATAAACAAACAAAAAAGTAAGTAATAATGATAATAAATTGATACTAAATATATATGGAGGTGCTCCACTTCAAAAGTGAGTGCTGGAAGTGTTTCAGATAGGAACTGTAGTCATTCACAATCCACTGCAAACACAAATTCAGATCTGACTTCCAGGCAATTTCTAATTAATAAAATCAAACCCTTCCCTTTATTATTTTCTCTGTGAATTCAGGAATTAGAAGTAGAATGTGTAATTTTGAATATCCCCTTTAATAGATCTTTCTGTTCCTGTCTTTTATCTAAGTGGGTTTCAATCAGACATCGTGATCAAGAGGCAAAACAAGGAACACACAGTGCATTTATACTCTTGTATCAGCTGGACAAACATGCTTCTTGTACATCATATGGGCTTACGAGGTTTTTTTGTTGTGTACACCTGTGAATAATATACAGTATATTTCTGGAAAATGTATCATTGCTTGATACTCAAATCTGCACAGAATGATGCAAAAACAAAACTCAAAGGCATACTGTATCTACTTCACTTCTGCTGGTAGGTTTATTCTGTATGTGCATATGTGTGCATGTGTAAGGCATCCACCTCGGTTCATCCTTTTGCCATCATTAAGGTCCATCATCCCTTGCTAAAATGAGGCTTAGCACACAGGTACACCTCTCTCCTTTGATCATAGCCAGCGCTCACTCTCTTTCACTCTGCTCGATCCCCAGTAAACAATGCGCCTGCAGCGGCGGTGCTCGCTAATGAAGCATTTTACATATGTAGAATTCTGTTCAGCTCAGAGAACTTCCAATACAACAGCATTACAGATGGTCACAAAAAGCTTTCCTGACTTTCATCTTCAAATCTCCTCATGAACACCTGCTCTCACATCCTTTCCACCAACCACAACTTATCCATTCTCTCACTTGAATTCCCCGCGTTGAGCCGCCCGCAAGTAGTTGGGTCGACCCACGGATGGCGCTGTCCCGCCTGGGGAGGAGCCTGGAGAAAATCTCGGCTCAGGCGGCTGGTGCTCATTGTTAATTTAACACTATTGATTCGGGGGTCTGGGGTGACAATTGGACCTGAGATCAGATAACTGTAAACATAAACTGCGGTGACATGCGAAGGGCCACTCGCTGTGCTCCAGGGGTCTGCAGCCACTTGCGGCATCTGTCTGTCTATTGTACGTTCTGGAAACAAAATGGAAGCTACTTGAGATGGAGAGGTGACAGGAAAACACCAAAAGACTTAACTACACTTAATATGACAAGCACCTGAGAGCAAAGGAAAAATGCCTTGGCAACACTTAACAACACTATTAGTAAAGTAACTTATCTGTAGACTGTACACAAAGCTGCTGGGCAATGTGACAAAATCACAGCCAATTAGAAGATATTGCAATGATGTTTATGTGGAAGAATTTCGACCAATGGGATGTGCAGCGGGCAGGGCTATCTAGCATGACGCTGTGACAATGGAAACCAATTGATCGGTGAAAAGTCCTCCTGCTTGTCACGGTCATGGAACAAAAACATTTACATGGAACTAGAGGTCTACACGGAGGACCCGACACCCAAGGACCCGGGACTCGATATAGCTTCGGGGCTATATTTTAAATGGTCAGCCGGGTCCGGGTCGGGTCCCAATCTATTACTTCGGGTCCCGGGTCTGTTTAACACTGTGTGTAATACCCGAGTCGATCGGACTCGGAGAACACCCGGCCGTTATCAGAGTCAGTCAGCGCTGTGTCTCTTCGGGTACGAATTTTTGGACCCGTGTAGACCTCTACATGGAACAGACTTTTCCAGACGTTTGTAATGACCGGATTAGTATTTTTAAAAATCAATTTATAGAGACTGCACTCAAAAAGAATCTAAATAATTTTCAGTATTATAATAAAAAACAAATGAACTCACAGATTGATAAATAAAAAAGAAAAATGATAGACAGAGAGACAGACAGACAGACAGAACGTGGGAACCCTGGTTGCGGAGTTCGTCACATTATATTTTAGTGGAGCCAAGTCTCTAAAAGTCCTTTTTTTAACTACATGGCAGAAAGAACTGAGTATCTGACAGGCGCACAACACAAATCTGTCTTCTCCACTTTGTCTCCCTCTCTCTCTTGTTCAGAGGCCACTGTGAGCTGAACTTGCCTCCCCTCCAACCCCAACCTGCAGTATTGACATTCTCCTCATTTTCCCCAGTGCTGAGTGGAGTCCGGGGTGTTGCGCATGAATTATGCAGGCTGGGACACCACAGAGCAGAGGAACACCAGTGCCATCATAATAGAGACAACTGAAAAGACAATACTAGTTGGGTCAATAATTAGGTGGGAAAATCAGATCCGTTCCTCTTACTACTTTCTTGCCTCTCCTTCCTGTGCGGAGAACGTGACGCCCACAGCAACGACTCCATTTGCTTTCCAGACTCCACTGTCTCTTGGGTAACGGTTTTGTTTTTCATTTTACATGTCAACACTCACTACACCCTTTTGCAAGCGTGCTTCTCTTACATTATTTGTTTGTGTAACTAATAGCAAGTATGACAGATCAAAACCACCACTGCAATTTTTTTTAATTATTATTTTAAATTATAAAGCAGGTTTTAATAGTAGTTTGTTTCCCTTTTTTCTCTGAAGAAAATGCCCAGTTATTTATAACTAAAAAGCATTTTCTGACACAATCGAGTACAAACAGATAAATGCCACCTAGGTGAGTGAAGTGCAATTCCTCTTTTATTGATTTGTGCACTGAGGGTAAAGGGTAACAGGAAGGAGGACCTCATGACAGGACATAACTCCAACTAGCTTCATACTTGATGTCCATGTTCAGACCAGGCTCCGTATTTTTCTAGAAGTCCGTCAATTTGTGTAAACTATGTGGCATTATTCATGATAGAGGTCTGCAGAAAAGGAGGGCTATTGATTTCTTGTGCAGGTCCGGCTCTGATTCATAAATCCATTCAGCCACTCGAGACTCCCAAAGGATCTTTTATCCACACTGGTCTCCATCCCAAAACAACGGCTCAAGGTGATCACCATAAAAGTGACAACCCTTGTCATTTTTCACCAATGCCAGGCTAAACACAAAAGCCTCAGGTTTTCCAGGAACTACGTGATCCAGCTCTAAAACCCCTGATATTGTTGATCTTATTTGAAGAGAAGCCTTAAAACTAGTCATGGACAATATATCTATACCACATCATTATTTTAGGTGATATTTAGTGCTGCCAAACAATTAATGGCGATTAATCGCATCCAAAATAAATGTTTTTGTTTACATAATATATATGTGTGTGTGCTGTGTATATTAATTATTTATATATAATTACACACACATGCATGTATAAATTTAAGAATTTTTTTTGTTTATATATAAAATATTTATATTTATATATACACACACACATATATATATATATATATATATATATATAAATACATATGTGTGTGTGTGTGTGTGTGTGTGTGTGTGTGTGTGTGCGCGCGAGCGTTTTTGTGGTAAATATTTTTATGAGATGTACAAAAACAAACCTGTGTGTGTGTGTGTGTGTAAATATTTTTAAAATATATACATGTATGTTTATGTATTTATATACATAATAAATACACACAGTACACGCACATATATGTAAACGAAAACTATTATTCTGGATGTGATTAATCATTTGACAGCACTAGTGATATTAAAAATGTTAAATTCTAAATGCTTAGTTTCTCCGTATGGCATATATGTACAGTATTTATGTGTTAAGGTTTTGTTGTTGTTTTTTTTTTAAAGACGTCTCTTATGATCAAGGCTGCATTTATTTGAAACAGTAACATTGTGAAGTAACATGTACAAAACAGTAACATTGTGAAGTATTATTACAATTTAAAATAACTATTTCAATATATTTGAGGTTTAGTTTTTTTAATTATTTTTTTTTAATTATTATTATTATTTCTGTGATGGCAAAGCTGAGTTATCAGCAGTCATTACTCCAGTCTTCAGTGTCACAAGATCCTTCAGAAGGATGATGCGACGGCAGCCACCGTACAACGGCGCCAGTGCACTCACCACAAACCAGCTATAGGTGGAGAGGAGCAAGAGATAGAGCCAAATCAGGATGGGGATTATTAGGAGGCCATGATTGACAACGGCCAGTGGAGGGAATTTGGCCAGGACACCGGGGATACACCCCTACTCTTTACAAGAAGTGCGTATAATCAATATTGATATAATATTAATAAAATAGCATATTCATATTTATGTGGTACATTTTTTGTGAACTGTGATCATTTGTTTCAAGATTCTATGATGAATAGGAAGTTCAAAAGTACAGCATTTATTTCAAATAGAAATCTTTTGCATCATTACAAATGTCTTGTAACTATAACTTTTGATTAATTTAATACTGTATATCCTTGCTGAATAAAAGTATTTAATTCTTCAAAAAAAAATCTTACAGACTTAAAACTTTTGAACACACAAACCATCTCTCAATATCAGACACTATTATTAAATACTACTATTATTTATATAAAATATTATTTACTGAATAATAATATTTAAGAATCAACAACAACAGCCATCATAAAAGTTGCAAGGCAATTCAGTCAAAAGTACAAAGGCAGCGCTCTGATATCCAGCATTGAAGTTACATAAACTATAACGAGACTTTGACCGCAGCCGAAACTATTTGCTCTGGAACAAATAATATATTAATGAGACCAAAGACTGCCCATTAGACTTGAATGAATGAATGATGCATTTATATAGCGCTTTATTGTGTCTCATCCGAAGGACTGTGCTTTTTACAGTATATTGTCCCCGTCACTATACTGGGGCATTTGCCCAAAACAAATTATATCTCATATTTAACCACTATAGAGACATCAGAGCCAGCTGCAAATTCCAGAAGATCTGGCCGAGGTGAGGCTGCTCTCGGCAGGTTCATGAGTGCTGAACGGCTGCTGACGCCCTGGAGCTCACATATCCGAAAACGCTGAAGCAGATTTTCAGATAGACGTTATCTTTAATAACAAACCTCATATTTGAAGTCAAGTTTATATATACGTTTTGATAATGAATGAACAAACCTTTCACTGAATGAGTGAATTACACAGCCAGACTAACAGTGTAAATGGATAAATGGGCTCTCTAAGCTTTTAATGTACTACCATTCTGTAGGGGGTTTCTAATGTTTCAGGAAAGCCATTACAGGGTCAGCAGGATGTTATTTGCATTTCACAGGCACTGTTTGCATTATTTGCATTTTGCAGCCTTTACTATGCAACACAGAAAAATATAGAGACATTAACCCACATTTTGTGCAAGTCGAACATAAATGCAACACCTTCAGAGCAAGTGTTTTATGAGAGTGAGTTCAAATGCATCACTTGCTACAATTCTGAATAGAGGGCAGACTATTTCATAGATACCGGTTCATTTACAGGTTTTAACAGTGTAATTTAAGAGCACTTTACTTTCTGTTTTATTAAGTCTCATTTCTGAGTTTTTGTCAAGATTTTCCCTCCTGACCGCACACACAAAGGGCTCAGTGTACGCCTTGGCTCACCTATTAGGCTTTATGGACAGCTGTATGCACTTTTATTAGAGGGTTAATGGCATTTAAAGGAGCAAGTGCTTAGCTAAATCCACAACATTAAAAAACAGAAAATGGCACTGTAGGATTCCATCGAGGTCAAACGAATCGGCTGCTCGCAGCAGCATCGAACGCAGCTCAGCTTCGACCCTTGACATCTCTCCTCGGCCGAGCCGTCACATAAAAACGCCCTCGCTGCTAATGCTACGTTCGCGTCAAGCTGAGAATTTCATGAGTGAGAGGAGCGAGAGGAAAATACTCAAACACTCAGGCAACGAGCATTCAGCCAAAGCCTTAAAACATAACGAGCGGAAGTGACGCAAGTACCGACTGCAATTTAGCAAAAGGAACATCAAGGACTGAGGAGAAACTATTTAGCAGTCTGTGTTCAGACATAATTAGTGGAAAAATGGCGCAACAGGACTTGCCTACTCGCTAGTCTTAATTAGCTCTGCTGCTAAATCTTTGCTGAGAGGAAAAACAAAGGCACTAAGCTTTAGAAACATCATATTCAGGTGCCTTTTCTTCAGTGTTTCTGTAGATGCACAACTTAAAAGGAATATGCTGAAGCGGTATAGTAACGCTCCCAACGCTGCCTCTGTGATTTTCATTACTTGGCTGCTTCCAATTTGCCCATCTGTCTCCTAATTATTGACTGCATTGGCGGCATTGCTTTTGGCTTTGGTAAGCCGCAGGACCACGTTTGCACTCACTCTCCCATGTCTGTTTTTATTAAACACGGGGGCTTACGGTATGCGCAACGGCTGCTTATTTTTACGGTGGTGGGCTGCTTAATGAAGGATTGCACAACACTGTAAACACCGCTTGACAAATACGAGATATTAGTCTTAAATCAGTACCAGAAAGTCACTTCCGCTGACAAAGTCATGAAGATGATTTCTGGACGGTTGTAAACCCGTTTCCGTAAGGATGAAATGTCTTAAATTGAATTTCTGGGGAGGAAGTCAAGCCACGTGTCTTTCTGTGTGCTTTCAGTGAAATTATGACCTATTCAGACCTGCACATTCTCAACAGAACCTAGACTCCCCAACCAGGGAGAGACAGATAAGAGATGGAAAAAGGATGGAGTGATGATGGTGCAGAGAGCAATGGAGGATGGGTAAATGGACAGATCGACCCCTGTGCGAGCATGTGGGCAGAACAGACAGACTCGCATTAGTCCACAACCCTCTCTGCATTCCTCTTTTGAAAGCTGACCTTCCCAGAATCCTTTTCACCACTGATGCATCCCCGTTATTAAAAAGCACCAGTGCCTCTCTCCTGCCCAAACCGGGACCCATAGACACTCGCAGGTACCCTATTACACCCCCAACCCAACCTGCCCTCCGCTACATTTTCCCTCCTCCATTCCAGTCTATCGGAGTACCTTTTTTCCCCAGTAGCACATTTGTGGTGATGGATGAGTGTTGAGCGTCTCTCTGACAGGCCTGCAGCTGATGCCACATAATCACTGTATCACCGTTTAGGCAAAATTACCAAATTATACCAACCCCCCGGAGGCTTCGGTGCGACTGACAGGTCCAGCCAACAAAAGAAACACAAATATTCTGGAGTAGCTGTGAAAGAGGAGGGGGAGGGAAGGAGAGAAGTCTAGAAAACTACAGCTACCAATTAACAGAGCGTTCTGATGGTTTTGGTGACTGCTCAGTAATTACGTTCAATATGGCAATCGAGCAGCTTTTGATTAGAATGTGAAAACTGAAGTCATTCGTCTCTCTTGATACAGCAGATGGTTTGAGCATGTTAATATATTTCTTTAAAGAGCCATTAAAATGTAACTCCATAATGACAATGTCAAGTATTTAATGATCAACAAAACTGCTGTGTGCACATGTTCGTGTCTTTACATTGGCAGGAAATCTACTGCTACAGGTGAGCCAACCAGCTAGCCAGCATCCATAGATCCATCCATCCACCAAGCCTAGAAAGCTTCAAACTTTAAGGCTTTTTCAATTATTTTAAAAACTTTCAAACAAGAGTTTGAAAAAGAAAGTCAAACCTACATTAAAAAAATGGTCTTGATAACATTTCTTCTTAAAAATCACAGTTTTATACATTTATGTTCAATTCAGAATTCTGCATTCCCGTTTTATACCTCAATTCAGATTCAGGAACAGTATTTTCAACTCAGTTCTGAATGTCACACAACGCTGGTGCTAATAACAGGATATGACGGCCTGCAAGACTCTGGACTGCCGGACTCTGGTTTTCCATTAAAGTTTGAAACAACTTTATGTGTGTAGGTGACATTTACGATGTGCCCACTTGCAGTTTCCAGAGCCACCAGCCTACAAGTCCTTTTCTGCTCTGCAAGCAGCTGTTGCATTATGGGGGGCCCACATCGCCATTTCACAAAGTAGCCTGAAAACATGAGAGCACTTAAAACGTGAAAACAAATGTAATGTCTCATTTTAAAGAGAAACGTACCTTCATTTCTTTGTTCTCTTTAAGTGTATAATTTGCGTCATGAAACTTCCCCAAAAGCAGAACACTGTTTCACATGCATACTTGTAGTGCTGGGCGGTATGACCAAAAATTTATATCACGGTATTTTTCAAAATTATACCGGTTTCATGGTACAAGACGGTATTTTCTTTTCATGCATGACTGGGTGTTAACCATATTTTCTACTGATTGAGAGAGGAAATACTGCAGTATATTGACTTAGAATGCCCTATTTTACTGTCATGATGAGTGAATATTGTCAAAAAATACCACACTAAATAGTGACTAAGCACGACCCCTTTTAATACATGTTAACCAGGAGTCACTCTCATTTATAATCATGGCATTGTCTGATAAAACGGTATTCGGTATGAACCGGTATACCGCCCAGCACTACATACTTGTGCTTTTCGAGGAAACAAAAATACTGTAATAACATTAAAACCACAACATAAACATTTCAGACTTATCTGTTTAGAGATAGCCGTGGAATATTCTTTTACATTTGCCAGCAACAAAGCATTTTCCACAGTTGCATAATGAAAATATATAATATTAGAGCACCTATTCAGTGCTGAGCTATCAAATAATTCTAAACCATGAATAGCTGAGGAAAAAAGACCTGAGGCAAAACTCTGACTAAAGCGTGAAGTGAGAAATTTTGATTCAGGAAGATCACACATAGCACCGTGGGCCACTTCAACAAATGGAGAAATAGCGCTCTGAATTCTGAAAACAGCCAACATGAAGGAATTGCCTCATATATAAACTTAATCCACATAAAACACACTAACATACACTTAGAAGTAAATAATCATGCTTAGAGAGGGTCAATGCAGAAAGTTTCAGTCCAAACTGAAATGTCATGTGCTAAAAGGGTGGCAAAAAAGGGCCGAGTAACAAATTGACGGAGGAGAGAGCCGTAGGCAGACCACCAATAACCAAATTAAAGTGGACAATCATCTTTGCAGGAGCGTCAAAGGTGTCCAATCAGATGACAGGATGGAGCTCCGGGTGACAAACTCAACCCAGTGAAGCGATAATGATTCGGAGGGATAATTTAATCTAAATGAACTATGTGTCACTTATCAATAGTGGGTACTTTGTTGTAATTCATTTTCATTTGCAAGGTAAAGAAAGGCAAACAGACGATCCTTGGATGAAACAGGGCATACGAGTGATTTCTCCTCGCTAACCCACTCGAATTCATCACACTAGCTAAGACATGTGCTAATGATTAGTATTATTGCACCAGGTTTGTTTACTGTAAATATCAGCGTCCTGGCATCTGGCTTGGGGTGAGAGTTTGACGCTGATGAGATGATGACGAGACGACCTTCAAAACTGGCTAATAAACGCCGCAGTGCGCCTGATGCAATGCAATTTAACTTTCTGCTGTAATTATCAAATTTTGTATGCAGTGAGTTAGTAAAATGACAATTGGTATTGAAGACAGCAAACTGAGAAGGTAGTCATTTTACAAACAGAATGAGACTTAAAAAATAGAGACTGGGAGTCTGAAAAAGTCTAAAAATATATGAAGCACAATTTAACATTTCTGGAAAAAATAAACAAATAAAAAGCATGAATAATGAATATCATATTGCTTACCACTGAAGAAAGAGAGAAGGAGTGAGAGAGAAATGCATGAGTCACTATGAATAGCTCATCGTGGAGAAAGAACAACCAGCTCAGTCATGGCCACCCATATTTGAGATAATTACCCATGAACTTGTTGAACTGAGCCCATGAACATGACATTACTCACACACCGGTCCTGCTCTTGATCAAGACCTTCCTCAGTCTGTGCTGACACAGAAGAAAAACGTACATTATGTAACATTGTTGTTACACGAATATATATTCCATAGCATCTCATCACATGAAGCTGCCAGTAGAGTTAGAAATGCAAATTAGAAGGGTTTTTTTTTTTCCCCAAAAAATAAAAAATAATGATGTGTATATATATATATATATACACATCATTATAAAGTTTATGAGAATAACTAACTGAAAAAATAATGTTCAGCAAAACAAGACTTAATAATGGCATAATGCATTAGTAACTTTATTCGAAATGTAAATCTTACATTCCCCTACCGATTCAACTTGACATGACAGTCATCCCCAACACAAGGCAAGATGTTATATTTCTATGGCCCTATGTTCTAATTGTTTTTTTCTAATTTCAGTTAACAGCAGTCATCCGATAATTATGAGTATTAGTTTTACCTCTCTTATCAGTCTTCTCTCACTTCTCCTTGCCTAGAGGACAACGCAAGTAAAAACGGGCATAGCTTACTCCCCTCTTTCCCTTAATCTATTTTTTGTTTTTGTTTCTTTCAAGTTTGCACTCAGATAAGAGGCTGAAAGCTATAAAACTTTCACGGCATTAATTTCAAAGGCATTCAGTGTGCTTTTGAACGACTCTATAATAAAACACTCCCTCCATGAGCAGCCTGTCTGAAACTGCAAGAGCTAAACTTCGAGTCGGCGACCCCTGCGTGTTTGTGGTCAAAGTTGAGACCGACCAAACAGGCCGTGTTCCTCACTCGAACTCTGAGGCTTGTTTTAGCCTTGGTCACCACTCACTTAAATCATTTCTGTCCATCCATCACGCTGCGCCTCTGACACGCACTAATAGCAGGGTGTTTGAAACACAACATCTGCAGGGACGTCTTTTGCAGATGCATTACATGGGGCCCCCCACAGTCCTGCAATTGCTAGAACCAGGAGAGTCTAGGGTATTTCTTATAAATAAACATAATAGAAAACCTTGGATATCTGTTATAAATGAAAAAAAAAAAAGATTTGTTTTGAAAGACTGAAAATCTTAATCAGACATTCAACACACTGTTCAATGCTCACTTGCTTTAAAAAAATGACCAAATTGGCCATTGGCAAAGTCTATATAACACATGCTAGAAATTGTGTGCATAAAGGATTTGCTTCATTTCAGACATAAACTTGTTGTATAAAATAACTGAATAAATAATTAAATATTAGTATAAAATGTATATAAGGACAACAGCAACATTTAACCACTGTTCTTTAATGTAGATATTCTCAAATAAGAATAAAAAAGTTTTTTTTTTTTAACCAAAGTGGTGTCACTAATGCCTGACTAATCAAAAATTACATTTGTTGTCAATTATTTTCATAACTGATTATCACTGATTAGCTGTAGCAGCCTGTAGTGTGTTTTTGAGCACTAAAAACAGTGTGGCATTGGCATAGGTGCTATGTACTGTAGGCAATGTTCAGCACTAGACAGAGAAACAAACCTGTTTCAAGCACTGCAAACATTAGAGCGATGTCTAACATGATGTCGTGACCACAACAGACTCAGAACCACAATTATCGAACGATCAGCACAAACGAAAACAGAAAACACACGTGACCCTGAATCCTTTGAGAATGTGTACTGTAGTTTCAGCGAATTTCAACACCAGCGCATAATGTATTATTTAGAGCGTACATTGAGGTTTTATCTTAAAGAAAATGAGAATAAAAGCCAAACAGAACAATAAATGGCATTGAAAGGATTTTGAACTGTCAATCCGTGGCCGCCTCAGAGAGAAAAACAAAAAGCAAAGAGAGAGTGGGTGATTTCAGACGAGATCAGCGAGCGAGAGTCCCTCCTTCCTCCTCCGTTCTTCTCCATGCTTTCTTTTTCTCATCTGTCTTAAACGTTCCTCAGGGATGTTAACTTTTCCCAGGCAGTCCTCCTCAGCTTTAACAATTAATGTGCTGGAGCTCCACAGTGACAGCTGATGCTAAATACTGCACAGTTTTGTTTACGGAGAAGTGCATTAATAAAGATGAGACCATGCTGGGTTTTGAGGAGAAGAGACTAGAAGATACTAGAAGAAAGAGAAGAGGAGGAGGATAAAATCAGTTTCCTCCTCCATTCCTGGAAGATTTGAAGTAAAAGAGTAAACTGCACTACGTCTACGGGAGCATGAGTGTGTGGCTTAATGTTAGCTGACACATCAATGTCAGAGATCTGACCTTGGTCGAACGCTGAACTCTCGCTACAGCTACACAAACAAACCAAACTGTCCTTTGTTTTCTTCAAAATGAAAAAGGGAAGGAGGAAAAACACATCTGCAAACACAAAAATGGATCTGCTGTTCTGTGATGGTTCAATAATTCATAACAATGCTACATCTAATGTTTTCGTCTGTTGATTAGCCAGAGTATTTATGACCACATTGCCAAAGTGCTTTGAAGTGATATTCAAGCACCATCAACCATTGCATTAATATTTGATATTTTTGCAAATGATCTTTGTCCTTTTTTTTCAACGTGTCGAGAGACAAAGAGCTGTTTTAGGGATATGATGAATATAAAAGTACAGAAGGATTTTGTTAAAATGGAAATTTATGCTGGAACTCTAGACAATAAATATGTGCTTCACAAAAACAAAAGCACTCGCACTGTATAACACAGTATAGAACACTGTACTGTGTTCAACTTTTAAAGAAATATTTCAGGTTAAATACATGTTTTGTGGAATAATTATAATTATGGTATTGAATGGGCCCACTCACTTTTTTTTTAAAGTATAGCCACAACATGTTAACAATATGAAATAAAATCACATAGCCTTTTCTGTGTAAAGTTACATCCAATTTTACAACATCATTGCCATGACAACAAAATTCCATAAATGCTAAAATACTAAAATGACTGTAAAATCATGATTAAACAGCTCAAATAATACATGTTTTAACAATTATGTAAACCTAATGAAATTATCTTTAAACCTCAAATTTTGGCTTTTGAATGCTTTTAAAAAAAACTATAATAATAATTGTGGTAAATCAACAACAATGCTCTAGATTAAGCTTAACTTGTACTAAACTTAGAATATCCCTTTAAGAAAAACCAAATTAATTCCGTAAGTTCCACATGCTTTATAATACAGCTGGCCTCGGAATATTATACAGTACATTAAGTAATTATATAATACAATTTATCAAGCATGCACCTTTCCATAAGAAATTATTTACTGAATGGGACCAACCCTCAAAAAAGGCTATTGTCCTAAATAAATCACTGGCTTCACTGTCAGATTGAGGTAACACATGCAGTTTTATTTAGTGCCTTTTTCCGCTATGGTGGGAGGATAATTACTGTCATTTATTAATAATCCCAGGGCCAGTCTTCAGTAATGTGTGCCGCATGTGACAGCCTGATCCTACAAGTGTCCCATTTGCCTCTGAGATACAAAAGTCTTGGTTCTAAGCCAAAAAAACAAAACAAGTGAGAACTCGTTAAAAAAATGAGAAGAAAGAGGTCTGCTGATCACTAATAGCGCCCAATTTTCTTGTCTTTGGCAAGAGAGAGTCAAATGATGGGAACAGCAATCCAAAAGGGCACTTTTTTTAGATGTCACATCCCATCGGCTTCAAGTAAAGTATGTGTATGAGAAAAAGAGCTGGGCTAGTCGGGTTTTAGCTCATTACCTACTTACATAGGCACTTTCCTGAGGCTGATGGTGGGTTGTTTCTTCTTGGTGTTCAGCGTCTCTGTCCAAACACAAGGAAGCATTTATCCCTTAGGCTTTGTTTTTCCTTCTCTCTCTTTTGTGTTTAATTTCGACATTAGCTAAGGCAATATAATTTGCCATCCGTTGACCTTGACAGATTGTAGCAGGGCCAGCCCCGATGCCTTTGAGGAATGAGTATTTGATGAGTGGAGGAGTTTAGCTCACTAGGTACAACTTTAACTGAATTCCCCTTCCAGAGCTTTCACCTCCTTCCTGACCACACAAACCCTGCCATTTATTTGTCCAATTTTTCTTTTAATCAACAATGAAAGCCTTTGAGATACAAACAGGTATAAAAAAACATGCTGAAGACAAACAGATATCTAATTAAATATGTTGTTTTTCATCATCTGGGACAGGGACAATGGCCTTCTGCTCATCCTTCTACTCATAAATTGAATTTATTAATGAAATAAGCTAAACAGGCACCTTAAACAATGTTATTTTTATTTTATTTTTTTTTAGAAAACAACAAATTAACAGTACATTTAAATGTTTTAAACTAAACTGATACCACAGTAATATCTATCTATCTATCTATCTATCTATCTATATATATATATATATATATTATCTATCTATATATATATACACTTATTATTATTATTATTATTATTATTATCATTATTAATATATAATTGCCTGTTATATCTTTCTGACAGACAATTAATTAATAAAATACAATAAAAAAAAAATAATAACTAAATAAATAAATTAAAATTTTGTGGGACCTGTAAAAATACTGTCAGTAAAAGTAAAAATCTCCCCAGGCCAGTACAAAAAAAATAAAATAAAAGAATAAGAATAAGAAGGAGGAGAAGGAGAAGGAGGAAGAGGAGGAGGAGGAGGAGGAGGAGAAGGAGGAGAAGGAGAAGGAGGAGGAG
>NW_015551103.1:599547-618289 GCF_001515605.1 Sinocyclocheilus anshuiensis
AAGGAGGAGAAGGAGAAGGAGAAGAAGAAGAAGAAGAAAGAAATTGGTGACTGTCATGGGCTACATGCTTGTTTATGCAACAGCAAAAATTATAGCGAAAAGATGCTAACAAACTAGGATGAATTTCTTTCTGTGGTGTCTGCTCTACATCACCAGAGACTTCAGAGCCTCAGTCTATGAGGTCAACTGAATCTAGAGGAAGGAATGCAGGAAGGAAACAAAGAAAAGGGAAAGAGTGAGAGAAAGTGGCCTTGCACACTGTAAAATATCTGTTCTCATCAATTCCAGAGGGAAGAAAGAAGCCCGCAAGTAAGACTCCAGAAAAGGTCGAGGTAGTTGAGCTCCCTCTCCCTGCCTCTCTACCAAAAAGAGAGGGATACACTTTCTGAGAGCAGATTGGAGGGGAAAAGCACTCATGTTCTGGCAAATTATGGAAGCATAAAAAGCCCATGCTGGAAATATTTGACTATGCCAAGATATAAAAGGTAAAAGGACCATCTGTGCCATTTGCATCCCGCTCTCCCTGGTTGTCTCTGTGGCGCAGCAGAGTAAACCATCTCGCAGCAGATGCCGATGGAACGCAAACATACAAATTAGTGATGCTAAGAGAGCTTGTGTGTCCAATCAGAATGAGCCTCAGAGATGATAAATATGCATTATAATGTGCTGCAAGTTGCAAGTATAACCATGGCAACTGTCCCAGCCTGTTTTGCCTATGCAGTGTTGTTTGTGGTGAGTGTCCTTCCTCCATTACCATAAAGACCATGGCATAAAGAAGATTTGCTCTCAAATTATGAATGTTCCTCAAATTTGAATTTGATGTTAAATTGTTCATTTAAATGGGGAGTTATCTCAATTATCACCAGTAAAATATAGAGTGCCGCAAGGATCTGTCCTAGGTCTTGATGTGTTTCTTGAAAAAATACACAAGATAAAACATTATGAATACAAGTATGGTGTGCATTGTGCAACACTAAAGAAAGTCAAGGACATAAACCCTGTTGCTAAAAACCTGAGAAGCATCAAGAATCATTTTAGAGTCAGACACAGGCCCACTGAATCAAATAAGAATCCAATCTTGAGGAACCTAAAGATTTTCAACCCTAATAAGTAAGGGTCATTGTTATTTTCTATATTTTGGGCTCTGGTTTGGCACTTTCACCAAAAGCATAATTATTTCTTCCCAATTCATGAATTATACACATATAAAAGAATAATAGAGGTTCTCAACTGGTGTCGTCGTAACCCAAAAATGGATCACAGGTCTGTTCAGAAATTGTTGCCGAAAGTAGGGTAAAAAAAAAACTCTGCTAAATGCAAATATAAAATAATAATGCTAAGTTATAAATAGACTTATTAACTTCTAAAAGGAAGGAAAAAATGCTTACCATATCTTTTATTGTTGACATCAAAAGCTAAGCATCAGTGTATTTTACTGCAAATGTAAATGACATTTATTATCAATCAAATATTGAGCACAGTGTTTGTTTCAATGTTAATTTATTCAATCATTTAATAAAAATGCTGTCAATTTAATACATTTTAGCTGACTTTGCTGCGCCTGTTTGTTTGTTTTTTTTTGCTGCGAAATTGTTCGTAATTGGTTAATTGGGACACCTTGGTTTCTTTTGAGCAATAAACAAGTTTGGTACTATGTTGGGTCACCACTTGATGTCCAATATAAAAACTTTGTCCTGGAACAAAATCAGCTGAGAACCACTAGCCTACAATTCATTATGCTAATCTGGTAGAAACTTCACTTGGCGACACAGCGTGACTTAGTAAAATAAGTAAATTAAATAAACCACAAACAAAGACTTTCTGAAATTATTGAAAGAAGGCGCTCAACAACATATTCTGAAATGATAAAAAGAAAATAAATAAAATGGAAACACAGACAGTCTCAGAATGGGTGTGTGGGTGGAAATTAGTCACAGAAGAGTAAATGCTCAACACAAGAAAACCAAACGATGGGTAGAGTATACAGAGAGAGAGAGGGAGGGAGGAAGAGAGAAGCGAGGGAAAGCTCGAAGACTTCCAGTAGATGTCGGCTTTGACAGAGAAATAATGAAGTGACATGATGCCGATGCAGAAAGAGACAAAATGCAGCTTACTCGTTTAATGTTTTTGGGGCTGATGAATCTCCTAAGGGCTGAAATGAGACATACAGTATGTTCCTCTCGCCGAGGTTCTGCCTTTACACTAATGAATCACATAATCCAGCCATAGAGGATTCGATAAGCCTATAAAAAGCTTTAGCTCAGGCATCACTGTCTGAAAGATTGCTTCAAGGTTGCTGGATGCTGTTACATCCAATTCAATTGTTTTAGCTCAGAAGTGACATAACATTAAATCAAGGATGGAGGAGAAAGCCACAGATCTTCTCATTTAGTCAATATCAGCTTCTTGTTAGAACAGACAGGTAGCAGAACACAAAACAGATATTTGAGCTGCTCCGCATTTCAATGACAGAAAAATCAAATACAGAATAGCAAACAAATAAAATAAAAAAGCTGAGGTATGATTGTAGTTTTAAAAAAGCTAGAGGAAGCACAAAGCCATTGAACATTCTGAAACAGTAAACCAATTTTAACAAGTTATAATGGTTAAAAATATCAGACTAGTGCCTGTTTACATGGAAAAAACAGCGCAGATAAAAGAATACAAGAATGTAACCCCTAAGGTGGTTAGTTTGTCTCCTATCCTGGCGTAGTTTGCTAGATTCGTTTGTTTTGCTAGTTTTAGACAGGTTTTGGGCACTAGTCAGCTGGTAAGGCCGGAAAACCAACTGGCTGACCAGCTAAACCAAGTTAACCAGGTTGGGAGACCAACTAAATTAACTAGAACCAGCAAACCACATCATTTAAGAGGGCTAGTTAACTGTTAAGGCTGGGAGACCAGCTAGCTGACCAGTTTAACCAGCCTGGGAGACTAGCTAAATTAGCTACGGCCAGCAAACCACATCATTCAAGAACACTAGTCAGCTGGTAAGGCTGGGATACCAGCTGGATTACCAACTAAACTGGCTTAACCAGGCTGGGAGACAAGTTAACTTATCTAAGAATGGGAGACAAGCTGGTCAGTCAACTAAACCAGCTTAACCAGGCTGGGAGACTAGCTAAATTGGTTAAAACCAGTAAACCACATCATGCAAGAGCACTGGCTGGTAAGACTGGGAGAACAGCTGGTTGGCCAACTAAACCAACTGACTAACCATTTAGCTGACTGAACACAAGCTTGACGAAGCTAGAAGACCAGTTAAGCCATCTTAAACCAGCTACGACCTGCAAATCACCATCTAATGGGGTTTAGAAGAGCAATGACCTTGTTTATCTTCATCAGACCACCTCAGGAGAAGCCCATAGATTAGAGTCCGGTAATGTTTTAAGCACATCTTCACCACAGCAGGCGGATGGCATGACACAAGACACCGTCTCGCATTCTAAATCCCGTGACGCTGCCTCGTAGCAATGCAGTCTTCCAGCCGCTACCAGCATGATGCTCGTCATCACTCACATGAGTCAGAGAATGCCATAAGCTAATGGAATAAATCAAGGATGAAATATCAATCAAATTACAAACTAATAGTTCCCTTAATGTCTTTGTTGGAGTACAGATGGCCCCTTCAGCCAACCAAGCACACCACAGCAAGTCATCATGATAATCAGCGCACTAATAATACCACTCCATTAATCACACATACGCGCTCGAACTGCATCGCTGCAAACAATGGGTGCTCTGCCGCAGGAACGTCACAAAGTTGAAGCATGGTAACACCCACTCATTACACTGGTAATTAACTCTAAAAGTCATGCTTATTGTTTAAAAAAAACTACAAGGTAAGTTTGTGAACGCTGCTGTTCCCTTGGCTTCTGCATTCAGTGATCTTCATTTCCAGCAAAAAAATTATAATAAAAATAAGGGCAACAAGCTGATACTTACATTTAGCAGGAAGGTCGTAGCCGCAGGTGATTTTGGCTTTTCCAGTCTCACAGCCATTTAACGAGTGGCACTCATCATACAGGAGATGACCCGCGGCTCTGTGTATGCAGCCATCCACTGAAAGAGAGAAATACAACACTGATGTGACAACAGAAACGTTTGTTGAATTTTTTTTTCTGGCTGAAATAAAAATTCACTCATGTTGTTCCAAAACTACAGAAGAAGAACGGTCACACACAACAACAGTTCATAGCCTGTGACAATGACTTTCTATGTCCAATAGGAAAAAAAAAAAAAAAACATTAAGAAAAAAATATATATTATATATCATGGTCAAAATCTTCAAAATTTCTCCTTTTGTGATACACAGAAGACAAATGCATTCTGATTTGGAACAATATGAAGAAATTATGATGATTTCAATTCTGTGCTGAGCTATTCTAATAAATTAAGGTTTTAAAATAAAACTGAATTTATACAGGCCTCAACAAAATAAAACAAAAACACTTAGAGATATGTTGTCAGCCCTTGTAGAAGAAGGTATGACCCTTGAACTACTGATACTAAAAAGTTATTCATGTCCCCAAACACTGTTGATTTGTATAAAATGAATGTCTTTTGTCTTGAAGCTTTTGTTTTTGTGTTGTTTTCCCTTGGCTGTTCCCACCTCCCAATGTTTTAATTTCACATGGTTAAGCCCAGGATGCTTTTGACTGATAGTACAGCTTACATGAGTAGACAGAGAAATAGAAATCCAAATGATTTCACTCCCTCTAAAGCCCATGACCCATTATCAATCACAGAGAAACATCATAAAGGTATAGTCATAAGAAAAATGAATAAACCTGCAAAACATGTAGCCGAAATACAGACGCATAGCTCCTATACTCTATTCTCAAGAAAATCATTATAAAGAGAACATGAAATTAAAACTGACCCCATTTACAGTATGTACACGTCATTCCGAAGGAAAAAAAAAACGTTTTCATAATCTTTCATCGAAATGTAATACCTTTTTCAATATCTGAAACTTTGGGGGGGTTCAATGTCACATTATTGACATTAAATGAGTTCAAAATGGTGTTCATGTTGACTTTGAACAAATGAAGACAAATCATTCCTGTGTTAAAAAAAGCTTCACAACCTGTTATTGATTGAACACCCCAACCAACAGGTTGTGATACATGTGACCTAAATGTATGTTTTAGCTGCTGCCACTGATCTGGTTTGCAGAGAGATGAACAGCATGTCATAAAGGAGATCAGTCTCAGTACGCTAATGACACAAGCAGATGAGAGGCAATAAAGATGACAGACAGCCCGCTGTTACAGAAGAGAGGCTGAGCTCGAGCTAAATTTCATGATCGACCTGATCCACTCGCTCATTCATTGTGCAATGACGTTGTAAATGAGTGCGAACAGCTTCGGCCAAAAAAAAAAACAAAGCCCCATTTTCCTTGCTCTTCTTCCTTGTCAGAAACTCTACCCAAGTTGACAAAAACTACATACAGGTTTTTTGTCACAATTTTCTTTAGATCAGCATTGATGGAGAGATCGCTCAAGTTCAACAATATTCATTTTGTACAACAGCTCAATAAAAAAAAGAAGTTAATAATAAGAAACTTACATTTTAGAGACAATATTACATTGTCTACTCCTGTTGTGTCAACGAAAACAGTTCCAAACAATGGCAAAACAGTATTGACCGTCGTGTCTCCCAGCAACAAACAGTATTTGTGTTTGATTCCTGAATGAATCAGTGTTTTTGAACAATTACATTTTTGTGAATGATTCAATGACTCACTCAATAAAGAGAGTTGTTTGTTCCATTCCTGAATGAATCAGTGAACAATTCAATGCTTCACAGACGGACTTGTTCATTTCATGAATGAATCGTCATTTTTAAACAAACCGGTTAAGTTAAGGATTCAATGACACACCTATAGGGCTGGGTATCGTTCAAAAATGTTTGATATCGATACCGATACCTTGACTTCGATACCGGTTCCTGAACGATACTTTTTTCGATACCAATTTTATGAAATCAATTTTAACAAGATTACATTATCTAAAAAAAAAAACTTTGGTTTTATTTTTCAGCTTGTTGATGTTTATACAAACTCAAAGACTCATCTCCTGAGCCACTGCACAAAGGAACAAAATGTAACCAACACAATAAATCAGTGCAAATAGTTTTAATAAAGCTCAAATAGTCTTCAGTTTACACATCTGTTAGGCTACATCTACACTAGTGCGTGTTCGTTTTAAAACGGATAGCTCAGACAGAATCATGATTTCTATTTATTTTCCACTGATTTACTGATGAGCATTAGCAGCTTCCAGCGCTGTCTGCCTGTGTTCTCTCTTCCATGATCGCTGCTCTGACTCAGAGGTAATACCATATTTAATTTCAGCAACATTACATGGCCAAACCACAAATTAGACGGCAATCGTAAGTTATTACAAACACTCGATGGTGGTTTAAAGTGAGTTTTGAGTAAAAGTGGAATATAAATCTTATTTATTGTCTTATGTAGCGTGATGCTACAGTTTGCATGAATGGTCACATAACACGCGCTTTCGGTCACACTGATCGATCTGCGCCGTACCTCTTCTAGTCGAACACACCGGCTAGTGCTGCAGGCTTATTGGCTCACTGACGCTGACGAGATTAACCCCTTAGGTATCGAAATTTGGTACTGAACGACGAGACGTTTTTCGATACTCGATGGTATCGAGGCAATTCGGTCGGTGCCTAAAAAGTATCGAACTCGGTACCCAGCCCTACACACCTATAAGTCATGTGTTTTGTTCATAAAATAATTAGTGTTTTGAAGGAATTGGTTCAGAGAACGATTCATTGATTCACTCAAACATTAATTCCTACTGGAATTAGGCCGCGTGTCCACCAAAGCATTTTTAGCCAGCTAAACACACCAGGCGCCAGAGATTGTCTTACTATAGGGAGATGAGAGAGTCTGTATTACTTACTGTGATGAGTGGGGCGGGGCCGAGAGCCGTGGGAACGGAGCGAGGCCGGTGGAGTAATTGATAATGAGCGACACCTGCACCACTCACCGGTCTCGAGTCCCACGGAGGAGCTCCGGAAGGATAAAAGGAGGAGCGATGACAGTGAAAGACGAGAGAGGACCAGGCCTGGACTTTATTTTGTGGCTCCCAAACTGAGGGATCGTGTATAGTCAGCAGATTATTTTGCACAAGAAGCCTCTGCAGGACGATAAAGACTACACTGCGTAATTTTCCCGCTTATCATGCGGCCACTTGTCTGATAAGTAAATAATTGAATGTAAAATATTAATTTGACATTTTAATGACCTCAACATGACTTGCAGTACCCGCTTGAGCGCTCCGTTATCAGTTGTAGCAGTTGTGGTTGTATCAATAACAGACCACGAGATGGCGCGATTGAAGAATCAGAGTTGTATTGCAAGCAGCCATTTAGAAATATAAATGAACGATGCATGGTTCTGCCCTAAGCATGTAAGTTACAAGTTTGTGAAAGGACTTCCAGTGCCAGGTAAACGTAAAGCAGATTATGAATATACTTAAGATTCACAAATACCAAAACAACGTGTCTATACCAGACGCGAGCGGCGCGATTTGACAAAAGCAAATAGAACCCTGATGTTCTCTGCTGTGGATGCGGTGCGACGCAACACGACAAATCCATGACAGTAAACTGATGTCCCGTTCTATTTCTGACGAACTCCAGCGCTCTGACACAAAGGACCATTTCAAATATTCATAAGAGAATCGTGAAAAAAATAGTTTCCTCAAAAATATTAAGCAGCACAAATGTTTACAACATTGACAATAATCAGAAATGGTTACTGAGCAGCAAATCAGCATAATAGAATGATTTGTAAAGGATCATGTGACAATGAAGACTGGAGTAATCATGATGAAAATTCAGCTTTGATCACAGGAATACAGTAGCCTATATGTTAAAGCATTCAAATATATAATTTAAATGGACAATTTCACAATATTACAGTGTTTACTGTATTTTTAATAAATAAATGTAGCCTTGGTGAGCATAAGAGACTTTCCAAAAAAAAACAAAAAAAGAGGGGGTGGTGAGGCCTTGAAAATATTTTTCTCTACAAAAGGGGAGCCCGGCAGAAAAAGTTTAGGAACCACTGGCCTACTCAAACACGCAATATTTAATTTAATTTAATTCATACAGGCCTACCTCATGTTGCACGTTTGCACTTTTTGAGAAAAACAATGGCACAATAAAAAAAATCCCTCACTTTTTCTAGTTAAATAAGGTTAAAATATTTTGCCTGTAATTTTTTTTCTCATATATGGACAGTGTAAAATATCGTGATATGAATTTTAGCTCACATCGCCCTCCCCTAACTGCTCCCATTGAAAACAATTGAAAAAATACACTAGCTTGGGGAAAAAAATGCTTTGGTGGACACACGGCCTTATGATGTAACCTAGCCTACAGAAGGAATCACTGACAATCCCTAATTAACAGACTGACAAAGTTCCACTGCTGTATATCAGCACTCTCAGCTAATCAAACTCTAGGACCAGAACCAACTATTGTATCATTTTAAACACTTTATAAAACAATGTCTACTATATAGCAGGCCTCTTGCTCAGCAAACAGCATTGCCGTAAAAACAGCATATTTTGCCACAAGTACATTATTACAGCTCTTATGCGTTAGCATTAAAAGTCAGTTGGCTGTGAATCACGCCTCTAGTGAATACATCTGGTCAAGCACACCACAGCCTTTGAGAGATGAGTGTTACAGGAAGTGGAGCATGTTATTGCAGATTGCAAGCACAGTTAAAAGGCAAAAAATGTATGTAGTATGTTGAATAGGTAATCAACATGCATGTGTGAATGTTTGGGTTCAGCAGAAGAGAAGCATTTACGTAGGAAATAAACTCTCAGTAATGGCAGTCTGTTTGCAGAAGCGCATGAAGATGTGTTTACTCAAAAGTAATAATTAATAATGCTTAGCAAAATGCTTGTTTTTCATTAAGGATGGTTAAAAGAAAATATCATGATGTTACAGATCATCCCATTTGCTGTCTGTTGACTGATCCTAGTCCTCAAGCAACCTACTGATGAGGTTGAGTTAAAAAAATAGTAGTATTTAAAATTAAAATAAAATTAGTAAAAGAATATCATTTAATTGTTCATATAAAACAACATTAATATTATTTGATATAAAAGGTTATTATCTCTAACTCTTGTTTATGAAAATATTTTCTCACAAATACACCTTGTACATCATAACATCAAGTTTACAATCAAGTAACATGCATTCCCAACAACTCAATATACACATGGGCTAACCATCACCTAGAGGTGAGCATTAGCATAATGTCTCCCTCTAATAATGTCAGAGTTCAAATCCCGAACTTCCATGATTCCTGTTTGTACAGAGCTACTGAGCAAAATCTGGAGCTGGAGGCCAAGGAGCGGATGGAGATCAGGTGATACAAGTCAATCAGTACATGAACAAAATCACGATTTCCTCACCTCCTCACAGCCTGTCAAAGCCCATTATTATCTGACCTGATGCTGCTGGTGAACACATCAAATGTGTTTCAGCTTTTGTGGAGCCTTCTCTCCTATGTCTGATTATTTGATGTGTATGAAGCTCTCATATTACTGCCCTCTGCATGTCTCAGGCTAGTCAGAAAAACATCACAAATGCTGATTTATTCTGTATCCTCACAATCCCACGCCAAGCATGTACCATACTGGCATGATAGCTTTCATCTTCACTTGGATCAGCCTAAAAAAAAAAAGTTTCTTTCTCTTGCTTATTTTGTGTTTATCACACAAAGCCAGTGACTCAGCTGAGATATGTAGATTTCTAGAGGCCATCAGGGTTAAAGCAGACACACAAATTTCGATGCAAAAATGCATGTTACATTGTAAAATCAGCAACTCAGTAGGGAGCACTATAAAGTGGCTTATTGGCAAGGAAGATTTAGCTGATGAATGTACTGCATATGACAGGGATGACTTCAGACTAAAAACAGCCTATGTATGTGTGTCTGTGTTTTCAATGTAAAAACAGCTACTAACAGCACTGCAAAGAAAAATAAACACACTACCATTCAAAGTTTTGGGGGCAGTAAGCAAGAAAAATGTATACTTTTGTTCAGCAAGGATGCACTGAATTGATCAAAAGTGACAAAGAATTTTACAACACAATTTTTACAATAAATGCTGATCTTTTGAGCTTTCTATTTAACAAAGAATCCTGAAAATAAATGTATCATGGTTTCCACAAAAATATTAAGCAGCACAACTGTTTTCAACATTGATAATAACATGAAATGTTTCTTGAGCACCAAATCAGGATATTAGAATGATTTCTGAAGGATCATGTGACACTGAAGACTGAAGTAATGGCTGCTGAAATTGCAGCTTTGACATTACAGGAATAAATTACATTTTAAAATATATTACAACAGAAAACAGCTATATTAAATTCTAATAATATTTCATTATATTAGTATTCACTGTATTTTAACTAAATAAATGCAGCCTAGGTGATTATTAAAAAGATGTTCAAAAACATAAAAAAAATAAATAAATAAAAAAATCTAGCTGACCGCAAACTTTTGGATATATATTAAAAAAAAAAGCTTTGGTGTGCCCTAGCTGTTTTATATTAAAAGCACAATAAAATTACATACATTTTGGAAATATTTCAGGATTTTCGGAAACAGTGATGAAAATGTTTTAAAGATATTATGATTTGAAGATTATTTTTTTTTCAAATGTTACATTTCTTGCTTAAGATGAAAAACAAGACAAGGGACATAAAAGTGCCTGAAGTTAAAGAAGACAGTGGTAGATTGAACGTGGTTGTGTGAGAGTGCAGATTTAGTTCTTTATGGATCTTCAGAACACCTCCAGCAGGTGTTAGGTGAACTCTCCCCATGAGAGAAGAGAGCAAGGCTGGGTGAGAGATGTCTTCAGGTGCCCTGGAGCCTTCACCAGCTGCTGCTGAATTCTTCTCCTCTTCCCCTCATCATCTTCTCACTGGGCTCAAGTCCCTGGACTCTCATCTTTTGTCCACCTGCATGGGATTATCTATCACACACATGCACACCGACACTCACATTAAGGGTGTTTTCAGACTCTCATCAATATTCTAGGCAAGAGGCTGCTGGACTGCAAGGTCTAAAGCGAGTTCCCGATTACAAAATATCTGCAATACAAGAGCTTCAGAGTAACACATCTCTGGGACTCTAATGCATTAGTACCAAACGTCTGTTTGGCACCAGCCTACGTGACTTCTGAAGGATATTAAACTGATTGCATTGTTGTACGATGCAAGTAATGATTTTCAGAAGTAATCTGGGAGTTCAGCTCACTGTGACAGCAAATCCCGTTAGATGCCTTGAGAGGCTTCAGCTGATTTCTGTGGCCTTGCATCATAGTAGCTCAGGTTTAATTTCCCTCCATTTATTTTCGAGACGAGTTCAGCAAGCTGGGTGCCACAGATGCCATATCAGGTGATGTCAGTGTCAGTGTACTATATTTATAAAAAATGAACAGTGAACATAAGATTACAAATGGTTAATTAATAGGAAATTAAGAGCCACAAATAATATTTTTTATTTTTATTAAAAAAAAAAATGATAGTTCAACCAAAAATAAAAATTCTGTCATCATTTATGCATGTATGAATTTCTTTTCTTCTGTTGAACACAAAAGAAGATATTTTGAAGAATATGGATAACCAAACTGTTTTGGTCCCCATTGACTTCCATATATTTTTCTCCATACTTTGGAAGTCAAGTCAATAGGGCCCATCAACTGTTTGGCATATAGCTTTGTTCTTGTCCACAGTATCTTTGTCATCGTGCTTGCGATATCTAAAATGCTTCCATACCTCTGACTTTTTATGTGAAAGGTGGTGTTGACGTCGGGAACACACCTGAATCCGCCATTTTAAGCAATGAATGAATGACGGACTCTCCGTTGTAACATCGCTCGAGGTAAATAAGGGGGTGACATCTAGTGGATTAGACTAGTAATAAGATTAACGTAAATCTTATCTTCAATGTTTGTGGAAATAAATATTGAAAAAAATCGATTTGTGGCCTTTGAGAATCGATATTGAATCGACCACATTTTAAAAAACGATATATCGAAGTGAGTGGCAGCCCGTGTTCCCCGTTTAGCTGCTAAGCGAAGGTATCAAAATGCACTCATGCATCTCTAAAGACAGGCAATCTGAAATCACTTTGGGTGCTAAAACTGAAACCGTCTGCCGGCTCAATACCGTAATCTCACTAACCCCCCACTTCACCCACCGCAGGTATATTTAGAGAGGAATTCCTATAAAAAAATGGCTTTTGAGATGAGAAAGCAGAGCCGAGAGCCTATTCTCCCATCCAGCCCAGGTAATGAGCCCAGGGGCCCGGACCTGGATCCCGGGCGCAATCATGTCCAGTCAGCCGATTCCTCGACTTTCCAGTCAGACACAACAACGTGTGGCACAAAACAATGTAATTCTTTGTGGGAATCAATAACCATGGCTGTCTAACCAGGGGAATTTGTGTAGGGCTCCAAATGCAGGACTTACTGTTCCCAATCGTTCCCTAGCGACTCTGATGATTTCTGTTCATGACAAATGAATTAACAACACCGAAAGCAGGTCTCAGACGTGCCGCAGCAGAAGCATGACCCAGATGCGAGCCGGGGTGTCAATTTATTTTCTAATCTGGGGAGGATTTAAGGAGAATTCCCTGCTGATTGCGACGCTAGCAAACTTACAAGGGCAGCCTCTGATCGTCATTAGCTAAGTGTGGTGTTTATTGTCACCTTTGAGCGGAGAACGTGTCATTAAGAGATATAGTGTGCTATTTGCGTCTTTCTGGTGCAATACTAACAATTAATGTCTTACCAATACACTTAAGCAACGCATTTGTTTCTTTATTTGGCTGGTCAGTGTCAATTAAGACACGTTCCAAGATGTTTTTGAGAGCTTCTGCAAGTTACCATCATCTGCTCTGTGGCTCATTATGCAAACTAAAGTGTGACAACACAACCGTGTTCATCAAATAAAACCCACCAAGAGCATATTCATGTAGTCCCCTAAAGTATAAACACTGATCGCTCGGCTATTAAAGAAATTTGCAGTTCCTGGCTTCCTGTGGTTTCAAGACAGCTGCCAAGGCTCTAAAAACAGCACTTCCAGCATGTAGTAATCCTGCAACTATGCCGCCCAGTGTAATATTTCACTCCTCTTTAAAAGCCAAGATGCCCCCGCTGGACCTTTCAACAGCGGATCTGTCATTTATCCGCTCCCCAACTATGCAGCATAGCATCTGGTGTTGTCCACCACTGCCATTCCAAGTCTCCTCCGCCATTAACGCTAATGTTGCATCGATCCGCTCAAGGCGTGTGACTGTGCCAGTTGAGTTATTTATTTTGAAGGTGTTCTCCATTGATTTTGTCAACAATAATGAAGACGAGATGAAAAATTGCATCATGACAATAATTCATCAATTTAAGACAGAAAAAAAAGAGAAAAACACTGCAAGATGTTATGACAATGCACTAAAAATTTTTGAAGAGGAGAAATCTAGAAAGAATTATTTATACCAGTAAACTGAAAAATATATTTTCTTTTCGATCAGAAATAAAATGAAACTATGTTAATCACTATTAAAATTAATTATTTTAGACAATGAATAACTAAAATATAGTAATGTACAATACTGTTTTACAACAAATAACTCTATTTAATAGAGTTCTAAATAATTAATTTTTTCTGTAGCTCAGGTTTTCACAACAAGGACAGTTATTTCTTTGATAAACATTTTATATATAAAATGATTGAATATCACATATAAATACATTAAAAATAACAAAATGGCTAAAATTTGATATTATTGTAGTTAGAATAAAACTGACTAAAATTAATGAAACAATGAATACATTTTAAAGATATTTTCAACAACAACAAAAAAACTACTGTACAGTGTGTAGGTGCTTCTCTCAGATCCTTGCAACCTCAATATCCTATCATTCCACCTGCAAAAGTGCAGACGGTGCCTGGAGAAAAGTGAGGTTCCTGTTGGACACATGCATGAGTTTCAACGTTCTCCCACAAGCGCTGCGGTGAGACAGTAATGCCTCGCTAACCCCCCAAAGGCCTTTCTCGCAAAGTCTTTCTCTCTCTGACTCTTTTCCTTTCAATTTTTCCCTCTGACACAAAGATCCTTGCTCTGCTTTCATTACAATACCCTGCTTTTCAGAAATGGTGTCAGGCACAATTTTCCCTCCCTAATTATTTTCTGTCCCCGTTGAGGTTTGGAGTTCAGGCCTGGGGGAGCAGCTGCCATTAAGTGCAGGCCGGGGTGGGTTAGGGTGGGCTGGGTGAGGAACGGAAACTCTGGAGGTGGAAAGAAAGCAGAACTCTGTAAATTGTCTTAAATGAACTGCACTGAGAGAAACGCCTCTGTGCCAAAAGCGTTGGCAAACACTTGTTGGTCCCGTGCCATTCTGTTGGGCCCGAAAGTCAACTTTATGATTAGGTAACTACAAGTGTTGATTCCAACTCTATGCTTTATTTCCCGGCTCCTCCCCACCCCTCCTGTTCGCAGCCCCTGTGATTTACCACACAATTTTCTACCCAGATAATTCTACTGGAGGAGATAATGGCATGAATTAGACCCTAATCAAGTGCCAATCAGAGATCCTTAGAACTCTAAATGTCAGATATTAGACGTCTCGTCACCCGTCGATAGTTCCAACAAATTGTTATATTAGCTAATCACACTCACTGTTCAGGCAGTGGGAATAAAGAGAGCGACATTATTCAAGTTCCCTTCAAAACGGTGATAAAAATGATTAAAATCTCACCTGTCTCAATGTTAATATATGTCTTTTATGTTTTGTGCTTAGGTCATGTCTATATGGATATGTGTGCATTTTGGCCTCCCATTTACACGTAAATGCCATTGTATACAGCCTTCTAAAGTGAAGACTTCTGTGATGCATGTGAACAGGTAAGAAGTTTTTCATAGATTTAATCATAGTTTTTATAAAAAATCATAGTTTTTTGACAAATATCCTTTAAATTTAGTCAATATTTCACTGTCATATTCATTTATTTTAGTCAGCTTTACTGTTTTAGTACAGTTTTACAAATATTAAAACACAGTGAAGTCTGTGGTCAGTAATTTTTTCTTTTTTTCTTTTTTGGTAACACTTTAGTATAGGGACCAATTCTCACCAATTCTCACTAGTTGCTTGTTAGCATGCCTATAATTAACATATCGGCTGTTTATTAGTTTTTATAAAGCATTTATTTTACATGACCATATTCTACATCCCTAATCCTACCCAATACCTAACCTAAACAACTACCTTACTAACTATTAATAAGCAGCAAATTAGGAGTTTATTGAGGCAAAAGTCGTAGTTAATGATTTCCACAAAAGTAGTTTCCATAAAAATATTAAGCAGCACAACTGTTTTCAACATTGATAATAAAAAAAAAAAATGTTTCTTTAGCAGCAAATCAGTTTATTAGAATGATTTCTGAAGGATCATGTGAAACTGAAGACTGGAGTAATGATGCTGAAAATTCAGCTTTGCCATTACAGGAATAAAGTAAATTTTTAAATCTTTTCAAATAGGAAGAGTTGTTTTAAATTGTAATGATATTTCACATTAACTGTTTTATCTATATTTGTGACCAAATAAATGCAGCCTTGGTGAGTATAAGAGACTTATTTCAAAAACCTTGAAGCATATTCAAATATTTTATTAACTTAAACATGTATCAACATTTAACAAAAACCTCTTGAAAGAACATTATGAGTATCCTACTGTGATACTGTGTATAAAATATTGCGATAAAATATTCTTTATGCTTTGGGTATTTATTTTCTGTGGATATGAGGTTTTTAAATATTGTGGGTTTAAAAAATTCTGAAAAATGTGTAGACAAGGCCTTAGACTGTCATTTTGGCTATGACGGATATCACAGGGTGAAGTAGATCTCACTTTTGGACATATTTCATGAGTGCAAAACAGGAAACAAATGCCCTAAAGGGTCAAGTACAACATAGATCAATACGATTTGTTTTCACTTTCTCTTGTCTTCATTGTTACAGTGAACATATTTACTATACTACATAATTTTAGAAGTGACAAATATAGGAAAACAAAAACATGCACTGAAGCACAGTGCTCTTATAATTACAAATAAATACGTAAGATAAGCTCTGTCCATTCTTTAAAAGGTCCAAATAGTGTATCCAGCAGCCCTGACTATCCTTAGAAAACTACATTTGATCTGTCTTTGTTGTGGCTAAATTCTTTCAGTGAAGCAAAGAACTCATAAAAGGTTTTACAATGGCAGGACAGACACTCTGAACATTTGTGTTTATTTAGTCCTCGGTCTCTCACTGTGATCAAACTGCTTTTCAGTGCACTCACATTTCACTGTCATTAGACCGGACCCGTGAAAACACAACCAAAACACCTCTTAAAGCAACTCTGAGAAGGAGAAAAAAGACAGGAACCCCATTTTGAACATTCTTATTGGATTAGAAGATCTGCAGACACATCGAAATTCATTTTCTATAATGTTTTGGCCACAGTTGAAAAAAAAGGAGGGAAAGAAAAAAATAAAATCATTGGGGTAGCACTGGAATAACACTAGTGTCTAGCACCCAGGGAGTCGGGTCAGGCATTTCAAAGAAAACACAGGATTGTTCCCAGGCTCATAAAACGTCCTGGGCCAGGTTAGGTTACCAAAGCTCATCTGGTGCTGGCGTTTTGCTGCACAGGACTCTGACAGCTGCGGACGGCTCGGTGCCAGACCACGGCGGAGCCGGACTCCTGGGGACATCGTAGCCCTGACACTTGCCAGTCATTCTGAATGTCTTGTGATATTTTGTTAGACTTGTATTTTTGTTGTAGGCTCTAGAGGAAGCAGAGACTGTCAAATAAGGGCAAGAGACGGTCTACATTCCCAACAAAATGCAGCCACACTTCAAGGCTAAAGAACTGAGGATTGTGATTTCCTTCAGACAGTCATACCTATGTACACACACACACACACACACACACACACACACACTCGCACCTCCTTTTCCCCTCCAAACAATATAACTGTGATTTTTTCACCTTTGACTTCTCATACAGCGTCTTATTACAAAGAAAACTCTCTGCTGATATGGCCATTATCACCTGCACCCTCAGGTCACATTGCCTTTGGCACCTGTTCATACAGTCGCAATTACTCTTCTCCAGCAAAGCCAAAGCAACACATAAACACAGACTCACGCGTTCATACACTCACACAAATATGTATAAGAAAACCTAGACTTAAATGTACCACCAAAACATTAAGTGTGAAAGAGAATCTTGTCATTTCAAAGACTTTGCACAATTGTGTGAGTGTTTTATTGCTGCTCTGCTATAGCTGACCTATGAATGCATGACTAGTGACTTTTTACTAGATTGTATGTGTATATATACTGTATATATATATATGTGTGTGTGTGTGTGTGTGTCATCCACAAAAAAAAGCTCTGCATTCCCACCTTTCAAGTACTGCCGTCAACGAATAAAAATACACATTAAATCGTCAATGATCAAAGTGTGACAAAAAAGTATTCCATTTTACTTCCAATTGAAGCAGTAAAGCAGCTGTGTCTCAACCAGCACAAGGACACCAGTGAAGTTAATTCTGTCCTAAGTTCAGCCCCAGTGCCGTGAAGGTAAATAGACGACCAGTCAGAGGTGAGTCTTGGGACAGAGGGCCTCTGTTCACTTGTTATTTCTGGGAAAATGACAACAGCGCTGGCCGCCAATCCCAAGTAATTACAGGCAAAAAGTGAAATTGAGTCTGTCTGTCCATCAGAAAGAAAGAGTGAGAAAAACACCATTCTGTCTCTCTGCATTCCTGGCTCAGATGGACTTTTCCACAGAAGCAGTAATTACGGAAATGAAGAGAGATGGAGCCAGACAAACAAAAGCCACAATTTCAGATTAAAATGCATGAACATCTGTTTCTGTTGTGGGGCCGTTCACCTAAGTGTACAGCCAGCGCGTACAGAGACTCCACTGTGAGAATGATGGAGCCTGAATCTCCTGTGCCAAAATAAAACGAACTTAAACAAAAACGGAAGAATGCAATCATACGTACTGGGTCAAAGGTCATGGGCCTGAAGTGAGGGGAATGAGTAATTGGACTGGAGCACAAGCGAGAGATGCACCTGTAGAGCAGCTCTATGTTTGAAGGTCAAAGAAAATGTGATGGCCTGAAAATGTAAGTTGCCAAGGCAGCCGAGAGTTGAAAATAAAAATCAATACATAACAGACAGCAGGAAAAGATGCTAAATGAAAAAAAAAAAAACTTTTTAACAGCTTGATCAAAGATTGAGTGTGTACTTGAAATATATATATATTAGGGTTGTGCCGATAGATGATAGTATCGTGTATCGACGATAGACAGAGATGTCGCCTGTGGTTGATGCCTTTGACGATAGCAAGACGATTATTATTATTATTATTATTATCAGGCTAGTAATACTATCTAATTAATATTAGGGCTTATTTGTTGCATTATATTTCTTTTTCAGTGTTTTTACAGTATTGCGCATTGGTTCACTTTCTCGCAATGAAACTAAGTAAATAATTACATATATTAGCACGATAATATTGTGTATCGGCGATCTCAGCCTGACGATAGGATGATATGAAAATTGAGCATATCGCCCAACACTAAGTTCAGCCAAATCTAAGTTTTTCATATTTTATCA
>NW_015551103.1:618479-627291 GCF_001515605.1 Sinocyclocheilus anshuiensis
TGTTTATACATTAGCTACTATTAGTATAATCCTTCTATTTTTCTTTCCTATCGTCCTAATCTTCTATGCCGCTCTCGATCATAATTAGTTAAGGCTAAGTATATTATACTACAGAATCCAAGTTTTTAGCTAGTCAAGTATCAGTCACTATGGAGAATGAATACAGGGTTCAGGAATGTTCTTATAAAACAGGAAATCATACTTAGCCATGCAAAGTTCAGTTTAGTTTATGTCTTAATTGTGAAAAATAGGTTAAAGATGCACCTCTCTCTCCCTCCTTCATAAACATTTTTAGTTAACTTTCTTAAAAGGCCTCAAACTTTCAGTAGACATTTCAACCGAGATTGAAATTTACATTCGTACTCTCACAAAAAGGAAATTAAGAAACTAACATGTAGATGTACTGTAGTGCTTTCGGTGCAATTGGTTACACATTTCAGTTTCTCACTGGTTTGGAAAACAAGGAACAATCCAGCGAACACACGCAAACAAAAACCCACTCTTTTGACTGGGCTTTATTTTTCTTTCTTTCTAACCCCCCTTCTTGTGACTGGCCACATGAACACACAAAGACGGAGGCGGCTGAGGCCAGAGTCAGTAAACGACAGAGAGGAATCCTGTCCAGTGATTTATCTGACGGACCCTGACAACTTTCCAGCAGACTTCCAGAGAACACAGTGTCAGCATGGGAGAGATTAAGCATTAGCAGCTGCCCACTAAAACACCCAGCGCTCTCCTACACACCTCCTCCCACCCTCTGCAGGCCCAGCTGTAGGGCACAAATCACTGGCCTCATGCTGACCGGCGCCGGCCCTGAGCACCGAGCACCTTCAGGCTGAAGCAGAAACACCAGTGCCACACGAGTCGTGTAAACATTTAGAGGAAGATGTCTGTCTGAAACTGTTAAATGGTTCTTCAGATGAGTTTCCAACTGACGACTGGTATTTTGGTCTTCAAATACTGTAGTATTTCTGAGTGGGATGAATTTTGTCTATATTATGGGCTGATGGTCTGCTTTTTTAATGGAAACAAAACAAAACCTCTGAAACAAAACCAAACAAAATACTAGATGTTTGGTCATTTTAGTGTGCATACAAAACAAATATACACTATTGTTCAAAAGTTCAGAATAAGTATGATTTTTTTAATGTTTTAAAAGAAGTCTCTTATGCTAAAAGAGGCTGAATGTATTTGATTAAAAATACTCTTTTTAAAAAAAAAAAAGAAAGAAAAAAAAAGTACTATTATGAAATATCATCACAATTTACATTAATTGTTTGCTATTTTAATATATTTTTAAAATGTAATTTATTCCTGTAAAAAGCCGAATTAAAATGATCTTTCAATGGCACATGATCCTTTAGAAATCATTCTAAAATGTGATTTAGTGTTCAGGAAACATTTTAACAATTAATTATTATTAAATGTTGAAAACAGGAAAATGTTATTTTTTGCAGAAACTGTGATACCTCCTTTTCAAGATGCTTTGAATAGAAAGTTCAAGTTATTTGAAATAGAAATATTTTGTAACATTATAAATTATTTACTGTCACGTTTGATCAATTTAATGCATCCTTGCTGAATAAGAATATTATTTAAAAAAAACACCTTACCCCACATTTTTGATTGGTAGTATATAGATAAATAAATTTGTGAAACAAATCCAAACAGGTTTGTCATTTAAGTGTGTGTGTGTGTATTAGGGGTGTGAGATATACTGTATATCATCTGCGATAATATCATAATTGTTGTTTTAAGGATGTGCAATTTGACATTATCGAGTATTTTGCAAAAACCAAACACCTACGGAGTGCACGCATACATTATGTGATGAAGTCATGTCAGTGCACGTGCGCATTTAGAGTGTTCTTTCACTGCATGATTCAGTTATTAAAATGCATTAAGAAAGATCACAAAATTCAAGATATGGGGGCAGAAAATGTACATATTTATATCATTTCATATAGGTTACATAATTTTCATTTTTAAATATTTTAAAATATAATTGAAATTTTTCACACTTTAAGCAATATCGCATCGCATATCGAATATCGCATTTTTTAACAAGAGATATATATTATATATATATATATATATACACACACACACATATGCATACACACACACACATGAAACATGAAAACATAAAGAGAAGCAAAACTAATATCTAACAAAAAAAAAGATTTTAGTCTAAATCTTAAAATTAGAACAAAAATGTCAATGAGCTTTAAAAAAACATGCATTTATGAAACAGAGAAGCTGCCTGTGACTCTTGAGGAAGAGAACTGGTTTATATAAATTACTGACGTCTATGGAGGCAAGATTGTGGGTTTCCAGGGTTCTGTCATCCTGAGCCCACAGCTAAAGAGCAGCGCATTAGCACGAGCAGGCCTTTAATAATTATACCATCTTGATCCCAGTCTGTTCCTGCTGGTCTTCTTAATTAACACCATCATTTTTCTATGGGGGAAGGGGGAGCGACGAGCACCAATATACTTGAAAGGACTATTTCACACCAAATATCAGAAACTCAATTTAAACCATTTTAAGAACCACGTATCAAAGACTTGAGAGTTTAAATAAAACTACTTTTTCCTACCTAAACCACACTCTATGGCAAGTGGGAATAAAATGTTGCACATTCAAAGAAATGTTTTTGATGTAATGATCAATTCAGAAAGGTTGAGGGACTTCTCCCTGGAGATCATCTTTTAAAGCAATTGTGTGAACTGTCAGTCTGACTTATGATTGACAGGAAGGATACACATAATGGCCAGCACGCTTGGTCGCTTTCTCATTCAGTCGTGCTCCTCCACACCTGACTCATCACTTTTTCTTTACCCTCTCCCTCTCAGTACAAGCATTCATGCAGGACTTCCTGTTATAAAACCGCCTTTAGTGTACAAGCGCCACTGAAAAGTGACTGAAGAGAAACAGCAACCATTATCCTGAAACCCTGTGGCAGTCGCTCTCTGAATTCCAATTAACACGGGTTGTGTCTTAAAACAAAATATCCCAGTTCAACAAATTAATTGCTCACAACACCAAAAGCTGATATGAAACCACATTAGGAAGAGCGAAAAAAAATTGTATCTCAGTGGGGTAAATATGTTTTGAGCCAAAAACAGAAACGGGGATGGAAACTGCAGAAAAGTCTAACTATAACTCTTTCGATATGCTTTAAAAATTTATATTTTTCTCGTTTGATTTTTTGATGTGTCATTGCACCTACAGCCCTGCAGCAAATCAAATACCCAGTGTGAATTTTAAAGGCCCGAAAAGAATTTGTGTTCTCGGGCTGAGCGCATACGACTTTTAAATGCCCTTTAAGCACACAGAGAAAGCTTTACTTTGTGGCAGTATTTCAATGAGAGGGATAATCAGCTGTGTTAAAGGTTATGACATTTAAATGAGGTAATGAGGTGAAATCAGATGAGGCATTCATAATCTAGTTGGATCATCTTGCACATATTCATGCCAACACACTCTGGTGGCTGAAATGAGAGTTATCAATGAAAACTACAAATGTTATTCCCCTGACTTCATATACGGGATTTTTTTATTAAACTTAACATACGGAGCAGAATATCATTTAACTAAAAATTGTTTTACTGAGATCTGTTGAAAAAATAAAATAAATAAATAATAAAAAATGTCATATTCATCCCCTAGTGTGTGTACACATACCGAAATGGCAGCATTTCTGCCCGTGCTTATCAAGGATTGACTGAGTTGGCAGACTAAGACAGCTGGTTTGGCTGAGGTGGAGAGATATGTCTTTACCGGTGCCAGATTTGCCCATGAGCAGCTCTAGTGGTTCCTGTCAGCCCAAAAGCAGAGGAATATTCAGCAGAAAATTCCCTGAGGTTCATTTAAGAGACAGAACATGTCCAGCATGTCGGTTGGAAATGGCATGTGGTGGATTCTGACACTATTTTTCTGTGAATATATGTGTGTGTTGGTGATGTGTGCACTGGGTGAAACCTTCAAGGACTCAAACCACAGTCACATTTCTGTCCTCTAAGTGGAGCTCACAGAATGAACTGACCATTTGAAATACTGCTTCCTAGAAGCCGTATCATGAAGGTCACTCCAGGGGATGCACATTCATGCGAAGGGCCACATTTGGTTTAAAATAAACATGCTGACTGAGACAACTTGACCTTTAAGGGCCAAGGTTGTTGCACTTCCTGTCGTTGGGCCATGGCTACTGGAAAGAAAAACTCTACTCCAATACCTCCAGTGTCCAATATATAAAATACTTGAAATGGGAATCATGAGGAATTTTCTGATTCCGGTTCCTTATTGGTTCCATGAATGTTTCTTTTAGTATCTACTATATGATGAAGCAATTTTTGGGAAAACAACAACAGTTACTACAAAGCAATTCCACAGCCAAATTGCAATATAATTTTTATAATAAATCCTGTCAAATCAATTAAAAAAATAAATAAAAAATTATATCTGGTGTCTGAATAATTTTTGGTTTGACTGTATATTTGTTATTTATGTTATGTATATTTATATACATTTTTAGGACTATTAAGAATTGTTTTTTTATAAAAGCGTCTAATAAATGACTAAAATAAATAAATAAATAAAATAAATAAATAAATATATATCATTGTCACACATTTATAACATCACATATTTAAAATACTTTTATACTGACAAAACATTTGTTTATATTTAATTACACATTGTGATATGAACACCCAGTCATTGATTACACTACTTTTAAGTACTTTAAATACTACACAAGACAGTAGGTTGTAACCTGTGTGTGTTTAAATCATTAAAAAGAATTGGTTCAAAGGAGTTATTCGTTTGGGAAAAGGACTACTATGGATGTGTTGCATGGTTTGCTTGGCTATAAAGAACTGGCTCAAAAGAGTCAATCATTTGGGAATTAGCTTAACAGTTTGATTTGCTAAAAAGATCCATAAGAGTTTATAAAAGTCATGCTCCAGTGTTTCATTTTTTGAATTTATTTTACGCATTAGCAGCTGTATATTATTCATTAGCAGTGTTGTGTCGCTGTTGCACAGTAGTGCAGGAAACTTTTGTCAGTTTTTTTTTTTTTTTTACGATGTCCCGTATCAGAGCAAGAATATCTCAAAAGTTATTCCATGTTAACCAGTTGTTTCCCAAACCCTACTTCTAATATTACTCTTGCCCATCCATTTTAGTCGTTAAAACATACTTTTATGCACATCGCATTCATGACAAGATTGCTTTTGCATCTTCTCTTAATTCACACTGCGTGATTGTCACTCACGTAAACGAGCACCGATTTGCCTCCGATTTCGGGCATTTGTCGGCGATTTCGCAAAACCTGTCGGCGAGTGAAAAATCGGGCTAAAATCGTGCCGTGTGAACTCGGCATAAGACATCACCTTTAGATCACCTTATAAACACATCTGTTAGACCGCAGTGGATTCACAGCGCTTCAAATAAATGGTTTCCTCTTGCTCGATCTATTTGAAAGCGTCTATTGGGCGTCAAAGTGAGCACACACACAGACTGGGCCAGGAGCATCAGAGCTGTTCCGGCTGTCACTCAACGCTCCAGCACCAGTAGCTCAGTCTCACCTCATTGTCTAGGTTATCTGCAATTCTAATCAGGGAGACACAATCTGGCAGTCCGGCAGGGCTCGTTTTCTGCCGACTCAAAGATTATCTCACTTCTCACTGTCTACCTCTCTTTCTCCATCGTTCTCGCTCTCTCTCGAGCCATTTGTCTCTGTCAGAACATATAAACCTCCTTGTCCTCAGCTAAGAGGTCTTGGATGAACCTGCACAGACAAGAGACAGCCAATCAGTGGCCTCGTTGGACATCTCTGCCCCATCGCTATTAGCCAAATGGACTTGAGACTGGATGAATTATGGTGACTGTGGCGATGAGGAAAGCCTGCAGAGAAATGTATTTATTTAGCACAATCATAGCCACACCTGAGGTCTAATGGGTTTGCGCCTCTCATTGACTAGATTTGGATGGAGACCACCTACCGTTCGCACCAGGAAACAAAAGCGAAGAGACAAAGACTGAATGCATCAGATTTACACATAGCCGATAATGTTTCTTTTTCCTGTATGAGCCAGCTGCCTTGTTTCCGCAACACAAAATCGGCTAGCGTGCATTGGTGTTATTTGGTAAATACACAGATAAAAGTCTATACTGTTGCCATGGCAGCAGAGAGAAGTCTCTGTTTGCAGACGGCCATTGATCAATGGGTTTACACTTTCATCAGATAGAGTGGAGAAGGTGGATTAGTTAATCGAATTGTTGAGCTCAGGTCAAATTTGATAAAAACTCTAGAAAATTTTACCTTGGAGAACCTGAGATCAGGATTAATTATTTGATATGCCTAATAGACTCATAAGCACATTTATTCTGGGCTTAAGCATGAACGCTCATGTCCAGTAGCCGCATTACTCTAATGATGTGACGGAAAGCAACCCAACTCTCGAGGGTTCAGACGCAGCATATTTCTCAACAACACTTAAGCCATTGAATAACCTATTTAATTGATAAATATAATGTTTGAGTATATTTCTAACAGGACTGGAGGGCAAACATAATGAATAGGTTTTTCTGAAGTCATTTAGAACGGGTTGGAAACTAGTTTAGTTTAATTAGATCCTCCAGAGATGGGGGAGGAGGTGTCCCAGTTATATTAGAAACTATCCTTTCATAACATGTTTGTCACATAACATAACATGCCAGGACATTTCATTAAAAGAATGATAATTGTGGCTAAGAAAGAGTACAGGCTCTGGGGGGCAAGCTAGAGTCTCAAGATTTAATACTGGCATGGATAAGATCCTTCAGACTAGACTACCTTAATATCATCTGAAAGAAAGATTAAAAAAAAAGAGTGTTATGTAATCTGAAACAGTGAATTATAAAGGCTGGCAGAATGATTTGTTGTCAAAAAACATGATGTCATACATTTCAGTGGTGCCTGTCAGCGTAAAACATGCTAAGGAAGTCAGGGTAGTTGCCAGGGAATTGTTATGCAGTTGCTAAGGTCTTCTGAACGGTTATATTGCTAGATGGCGTTCTGGGTGGTTGTCAGGGAAATGATATGCAGAACCTTATCTGAATGTTGCTAGGGGGTTGATAAGGTGTTCTGAATCCTTGTTATATTGCTAAGTGGTTGCCAGGGAGTGGCTATGCAGTTGCTAATGTGTTCTAAATGGTTATTAGAATTTGCTAGATAGTGTTCTGGGTGGTTGTCAGGGCAATGGTATGCAGAACCTTGAACCTGAATGGCTGTTAGCATGTTGCTACATTAGTTGGTGGTTGCTAGGTTGTTGAGATTCAGTTGTTAAGGTGCTCTGAACAGTCGTTATATTGCTAGGTGGTCACCAGTTGCTATGCAGCTGCTTAGCAGAAGCTAAGGTGTTCTGAATGACGGTACACATGTGGTGAGGTGTTCTAAGTGGTTGGTATGCGGTTTCTACAGTGTTCTGAATGGTTGCTATGTTGCCAGGGTATTGATATACCTACTGTTATTTGCTTGTTATTGTTATTTCTACAGCGTATTAAGCTGTTGTTGTGTTGGTAGGTGTTTACCAGATTGTTGAGTGTTTGCTAGGGCTCTGCAGACGCAAAGGTGGTCTGAATGGTTGTTAGCATGTTGCTAGTTGGTTGCTAAAATATTCTTGGTAGTTGCAAGGGTGTTGGTATGCAGTTGCTAATGTGTTCTGGATACAGTAGTTGCTATGTTGCTAAGTGGTTGCCAGGGAGTTGCTATGCAGTGGCTAAGGTGGTCTGAATGGCTGTTAGCATGTTGCTAGGTGGTTGCTAAGGTGTTCTGAATGGTTGCTATGTTAGTAGGTGGTCGCTAGGTTGTTGAGATGCAGTTGCTAATGTGTTCTGAACAGTTTTTGTTCATGTTCTAAATGACTGTAAGCATATTGCTAGGGGGTTTGGTATGCAGTTTCTACAGTGTTCTGAATGGTTGCTATGTTGCTACTTGCTTGTTAGGGGGAATATTGTCTAACTGATAACTGGTGACTAGTGCTGGGCGGTATACCGGTTCATACCGAATACCGGTGTTTATTTTTGTTATGATATGAATTTTTAAAATAATTGGAATTATAAATATGAGCGTAGTTCGTCTGTTAATATCACATACTTTTTTGTTTGTTGATTTTTTTTTGTTTGTTACTCAGACGCAGGCAGTACGCTGCATGAGACAAAAAAGTTATATAGCCAAAACAACCGCATAACTGCTCTTTAGTGTAGATGCATGTTCATTTTATCAGACGATGCCGCGATTATAAATGAGAGTGACTCCTGGTTAACATGTATTAAAAGGGGTCGTGTTTAGTCACTATTTAGTGTGGTATTTTTTGACAATATTCTCTCATCATGACAGTAAAATAGGGCATTCTAAGTCAATATACTGCAGTATTTCCTCTCTCAATCAGTAGAAAATATGGTTAAGACCCGGTCATGCATGAAAAACAAATACCGTCATGTACTGTGAAACCGGTATAATTTTGAAAAATACTGTTATATCAATTTTTGGTCATACCGCCCAGCACTACTGATGACTGATAAATAAAAAATTATTTGGCACACCTCTCCTAAATATGTTGCACAATTTCAGGTAATCATTCATATCTGGATCCCAAACGGTATATGGGAAAGTTTATACTCAGGCCAAATAACAGGATGTCATGTTCTTGGAAGAACAAACACAAAAGGTACATCACAGAGTGACAGAGTCTGTCTGCTGACTAATGACGCTTTTCCACTGCATGGTACGGCACGGTACGGCTCCGGACGGGTCCCTTTTTGG
>NW_015551103.1:627655-643178 GCF_001515605.1 Sinocyclocheilus anshuiensis
GTGCCGTGCCGTGCCGTACTGAGCCGTACCGAGCCGAGTCGTACCACGCAGTGGAAAAGCGCCATAAGTGTGTCACTTTCTCACTTGAAACTAAGTTTTGTGTGCGCATCGCATTCATGACAATGTGGCCGTTTCCTCTCCTTTCTGCTCGTTAAACACGCTTGCTCACACAGGAGGCACAAACATTCTCCCAGCGGCCTTGGGTTTTACACTCAGAGCTGCAATAAAACATGCTATTTCAGCATTCCCCCGTCAAAAACACAGACCCCCCCTCCAAACACTCACACACGTTACACAGTTCTCACACCGTAAGTGACAGTCATGCCTCTTTTATGATCTCTAATATAAGACCGGCGGTGTCTAGACGGGAGCACACACACACCTATGAGATGCCAACAATTACCAGAAAATCATCACCGATAGAGGGAAAAGTGTGAGCAACGTTAGCTTGTGAAGAGTGAGGCAAGCTGATGGTAACAATTTTCAAGGTGAGAAGAAGAGAAGCTAAAGCACTCGCAACACATACTGCACTCAAGCTGTGTGATAAAGCTGCTTTACTTCCTGCATGAACCTCCAAAAAAATTACACAAATGCAAAAACGAGTCAAATGACATTAGTTTCAATATTTTCTACAAAGAAAAGGTATTCTGTTTTATCTATTATCAGTGTACTAAACATACATACTAAAAATACAAAAATAAAAGCAAATTCAGAACATTAATAGTATACTAGTATATAAATACAAAGTAATAAATAATATAAATAATAAAAATACTGATTCTAATGAATGTGTTTTTATGTGTACATTTTCTGGCAATTTTTGCATAATATTTAGCTATGAAAATTATTTTATTTATTATTTAAAAAAAACAGACAAACTCTAAATATAAAATTGTCTTTCAACACAAAATACTGAATTTTTGTGTTTACAAGATTTATGAGCAATGCATCAAGGAGATAAATTATTTACTGAAAACAAAATCTAAAATAATATTATAATTAACATTTTGGCTGTTTATTAGTACTTATAAAGCACATATTCCGCGCGACCATATTCAACATCCCTAATCCTACCCAATACCTAAAATGAACAACTACCTTACTAACTATTAATAAGCAACAAATTAGTTTATTGAGGCAGAAGTTGTAGTTAATGGTTTGTTAATAGCAGGAATAAAATAAAGTGTGACCTTTTCTTTTTTTTTTCTTTTTTTGCCAAGTGCTTTTCTCGTCATCATCCAGATATAACAATTATTAGCGTCCCATCTCGATTATTAACTGTATCACTGGGCCTGGGGTTCCACCTGACCTTGGAGTCAGAGGTTGACAAATACCACCCTGATTAACCCCCTGACAAATGACCCGGTTGGAACATTTAACATGATTAATACGCTCTAGTCAAGCAGAACTATTCAGGAAGACGCTTTAGGGAGGTCACATCCTGTATTGAGAAAAAAAATGTGTTCATCAAAAATAACACAAGAAGCACCTGCAATCAATCAAGCAAAAGTGGCTTCAGACATTTAGAGTTGCTATTACACTTTTGATAATGTTCGATCTTCTAGCAGACCGGGCAGAAGTGTAAAATGACTTCAAAAACTCTCATCCTGCCACAGGAATACATGCCACCAACTTTAACATCGCCAACGTGTGCAACAAGGCAGAAAGATCAGGAGTCAAATGCTGCAGGGGATGCAACTTCTTTTCACATTGTGACCTCATGCACCGCCTATGAGTGAGCTGCTGTCAGGAAGCTTGCTTTTCTCATTTAGGTGGAAAGCTAAACTCATTCTATCATTTAGTAATGCTATTCAGGCCTTTATAAATGTTTTCACAATGGTAACCTTGTTCTTACTTAATTTGTCCATCTATTCAACTTGTACATGGACAGTTAGGTTCCCTGTCAAGAGTAAGATTGGAAAAAAGATAGAGGTTGAGTGTCACTTTGCCAGTTTTCAACAATGATGGTCTACTATTTGATGACCTTGAGGTGAGACACTTAGGCTACGTCCACACGAAGCCAGAGCTTTCCCTATCTTTTTTTTTCCCTCATCTCAAGAAACATCTGCGTCCACACGAAACCGACACAAAACGATGTAGTATACATGCCAGACCAGTATGTGGTGCTGTAATTCTGCCACAGAGATACACTAAAAACGGAGAAGAAGACTTGGACTATGCGCTTAAACCTTGCGCGCGGTATACAAACGAACATGGAACAATACATTTATTAATCTGTGTTAATGTTAGTTAATAAAAAGACAATCGTTCGGTGTTTGTTCATGTTTTTGTTGCTGTTATGTGACGTAGCGGTGTCTAACTAGGGGCGAGACGTGGGCTGATGACGTCATCGTTTCAGAAAATATACGGATTCGCTGTCCACACGAAAACGCAAGGGCGGCGTTTTCAGATTTATCCATTCTGGGACCCGGTTTAAAGAAATATCGGTTTCACTCTCCCAAAACGCCGGATCCGTGTGGACGAAACGCCTATGCGATACAAAATTTATGCGTATACAGCTAAACACGTCTCCGTGTGGATGGGGCCTTAGTCATTCAGCGACAGTTCTGGCCAAGGAAACTCCTGATTGTGCCTGTGAAATCTGACATTTTCAAGTGACCACTAAAAATATGGGTTTGTAAAAGTATATGTTCCAAAGAATATCTGCCTGGCAGCCATAGCTGGCTGTGAATGCAAAACAAAAATTAGTAGACATCTGTAGGCATTCTTTCATTATTGATTTCTTGTTCATATAGAGCACAAGCTGTTGCAAGTTTTATCCCATATCCTTCTGATTAGGGCTGGGTATCGTTCAAAAATGTTCGATATCGATACCGATACTTTGACTTCGATACCGGTTCCTGAACGATATTTTTTTCGATACCAATTTTATGAAATCAATTTTAACAAGATTACATTATCTAAAAAAAAAAAACTTTGGTTTTATTTAGACCTAAAGAGAGCAGACTGCTCCGTCTGCTTTCGAATCGCTCTCGCGGATGTCAAACACTGATCGATCTGCGCCGCACCTCTTCTAGTTGAACACACCGGCTAGTGCAGCAGGCTTAAGGCCAAAGTATACTTCGGCCGTCCGCGTCCACATTACGTCATTTTCGTCATCAGGAGGGCTCGCGGACAGCCGTGCACCCCGTCCGCATGCAGGCAATTTTTTGAGACCGCGCGGACGGTCCGCGTACAACAGCGCATGCGCGAGGTGAAAGTTGAGACAGAGCGCAAGTCAAACTGCGCCTGTGTTGAGCTCGTCCGTCTGCACTCATCCGCGGTTGAGTATACTTTGAAAGCTGTGCGGACACGGCTGAGCGCCAGACGGAACGGAACGCGGAAAGTGAAGTATACCCGGGCCTTTATTGGTTCACTGATGGTGATGAGATTAACCCCTTAGGTATCGAAATTTGGTACCGAACGACGAGACGTTTTTCGATACTCGATGGTATCGAGGCAATTCGGTCGGTGCCTAAAAAGTATCGAACTCGATACCCAGCCCTACTTCTGATTCAATCTGCAACGTATCGATTGCATAAAAGATATGCAATCTGACATGTTTTCCACTAAAACACTTCAATATGTCCTCATTAGATCTAAAGGCCAAAGCCTTCTTGATTTACAAGAGCTGATGCATGATAATATGCACAAGTTTCTTTCAAGCTGCATTTCCATGAAAATCATGAGCTGACATCTTGAGGATGGTGGAATCAAGTATTTTATAGATTTTCGGTTTCTACTTTAAAAGACTAGCCCCTTCCTTCCCGGCTTAATTACTGACTGCTTGTTTTTCTTCTCACACCACTGTGAGATGTCCAGTAACATGAATAGTCCATGAAGAATGTAAAAAAGATAGGAGTAGAACATGTAAAAATCTTGCATCATGCAATGACAAATGGGAACTGCTGCTTACGAGCATCAAAACATGCAAAAGCACCATAAATACCATAATATTTAAGCACCATAATAGTAGTCAACTCACTTGATATATAATGCTATGGCTTCAGAAAAGTTGGAATATAGTTCTTTGGTGCATATTAATCTTGCATGTTCCACAGACGAAAGTGGGAGTAAATAATGGCAGGTTTCATTATTAGGTGAACTATCCATTTAAATATCACAATGAATCATTCTATTTCCTCCAATTGTTTCATCAACATGGCGACTGAGTAGAAAAAGTCCAAAAAAGGCCCATAAAGAGGGTTTCTCAAGAGTCAGGTTGGGGATTTTCATTGGGCCATGTCTAATATCATTATCGTTCATGCTGCTTAGCCAGAGGTATTGTTTCTGTCACACCGCCACGGTTTGGCCATTTTTAACATCAGTCAGTCGGCACTTTGATGCTGCTCTTCTGTCTCTTTTTCCTTTTTTATACAAACTAATTTTTTCAAGAGGGTCCCTCTGAAGAGGCTGATGAAGAGGCAACATCTGCTTTCAAAAGGTTTGTTCATTATTCACCAAAGAGAGGGAGAGAGAGAGAGAGAGCGAGAGAGAGAATGAGCGAGCAAGAGAGAAGATGAAGAGGAAAAACAAGGGAAGGAGAGGCACCTGAGTAAACCGAGTGCCATTGAGCACATCAATTAAAGGAATAGTTCACCCAATCATGAAAATTCTGTCATCATTTACTCACCTTCATGTCATTCCAAACCTGTATGACTTTCTTTCTTCTGTGGAACACATAATGTGATTTTCTAAAAATATCTTGGCCACTCCAAAATGACAAAAGGTACCATAGAAGCACCATAAAACGTAGTCCACATTTTATGGACAGGTCTTCTGAAGCTATAGGGTAGATTTGTGAAAGAAACAGAGCACAATTTAAGTTGAAAATCTTGACATCAGCCCTGGCTTTCCTGAATTTATTCATAAATGTTCAAGATGTCTGATTTTGTGATTGAACCATTCATCTAAACTGGACCTTTTCGATGAATCAGTTGATTCAGTTCACAAAAACTCATCTGATTCTAGAGTTAAACTCAGTCAGTGGTCCAGTCAAACAGTAACACCTAACTATGTGGAAGATTATAAGTGGCAATTCTTAAATTTCAACATACATTTCAATCTGTTCTTCTTTTAATGACACTTTAATTGTCCTTTTAGCTTCCTTTTTGAAGCTTGACAGCCCCATCCTCATTTACTTTCACATTCACACTTTTGTGTTCTACGGAAAATCATATGGTTTTGAAAAACAAGACAGTAAATAAAAAGGATGAGTACAAAGATTTTTATTTTGGGTGAACTATTGGTTTAAATAACATGCTGGATCATTTCATTTTTTTCTACAATGGAGGCTAGAAGAAAATATCGAAAATCACTGCATGCTCTTGAAGTTCAAGGCCTTAAACCAATGATCCCAACAAAACAGCCATGCAAATGCACAGTAAACAATAAACAACCCAAAGGAAAAAATAGCATATCAGAGCTTTTTATTGTGTGCAGGATCACAGTGCAGTGTGATTTGCAAGAAAAAAGTTTGAGCTCTGCCTTCATTTTTGTGCAGCAGTGTCCTTCCCAGGGTAATGGTATTTTGTATAATGCTATTAGTAAGCTGAAAGCATGAAATCGTAGCACTGAGACCCACTTTTGTGGAGGCTGATAAAGGAGAGCGGGGGAATAATGCCCATGTAGTCAAGGTTTTTTTTTAGTCTGAACTCTAAATTCTGGTGAGAGGAGCTTAACGCACAAAACAGCCGGCACATCTCCTGGTAGCTATGCATTCTAAATGAGAAAAAAAAATTGTCCCAAAAAAAATAGAGGACTGCCGTCTGCCAAAAAGATGCCGTCTGGTGTCCGTTGACAACTTGAGAATGACCTCCATCATGGACTGTCGCTTTTTGTGACCATTCACTTATCCAGAGGTGATAAAATGTAGAAAGCTGAGAGACAGGCACTTAAAGGATGGGCCCATTTGAATCTAGAATAATATGATGTAAAAAAAATGAAAACATATACTTAAAGGAGTTACAAGATAGTGTCTCTGAATTTGGCGCTAATAAAAGTCATGCTAGTAAAAATCAAGTCTGGTCCATGCCACAGGACTCCAGAACATCCAGGATAGCCGTAAATGCTCACCAGGGTGCCAAACCGCAGTCTAGCTACCTCTTCCCCTTCCCCTGATATGGGACACACTGGCCAGCTGCTGCCAACACTGATCTTCATGGGTAAAATTTCAAGGGCTGAAAAACAATCTTTAACATTGGCAAATAGATAGTGGGTCTGGCCAACTCATCATGTCATCAGCTGAACTAGTGGTCCTGGGGATGAGAGGAAAAGGCCAGGAATGCCGAGGAGAAAGAGGAAGAAATAGCAAAAGAGGAAGACAGGAAGGTTTAATGTGTCCTGAGGCTCCAGGATGGCCCTAGAGTGTCTGTCTCGGTGTCCAGGTGGAGTGGTTATCACTAAAGATACTTGTGACAAACTGTTGGCACAGATGACAAAACTATACATAAATAAACAAAAATAAAAACTTATAACAAATTATTATTTATGTATTTATTTATATTCATTAATTTAAATATGTATTTGTATTTATTTATACAAATACATAATAAAAACTAAAAATTACTAAATATTATATAACATTTCATATCAATATTTATAAATTACAGTATATTTATTTATTCATTTACATATCTATCATTTGCCATTTGTTACACATTTGACATTATTGCATGGTTATGTACTATAGCAATTTGGGGTTGAATGTCAAGCAAAAATAACTTTCTTGAGATGTAGTATCACCGTAATGTGCTAAAGTGTTACTATAAAATAAAATTAGCCATTTTGTCATAAGATTCTGGTCGTACGACCATGTGTGCCACAAGAAAATAATAATATCACCAGTGTCAGTATCATAAGTTACCATCATAAGTTAAAATAGACTTTCTCTGAGACATAACCTGAATTAGTATCAGCTTTGCCTTTTGAACAAATATCTGATGCATTAAAGCGAGTAAAACATTCAATTTCAGAGCATAACAAGACTGCAGATACTCCCAAATATGATAAAATAACTTCACACAGCACATCACCAGAGAAGGATTCAGTCACTTTGGTGTTTTCTCCCCTTCACATTTTTTTTGGTCAACTTTCACTTTACGGCCCATTAGTAATACAGCTCTAGCACACAGCTTTAAGAGGCTGTAGAATAATGAAGGTGCAGTCATACACTGGCTAAATTCTTTCATATTATGCATGCACCATTATCAGTAATCAGAAAGCACATACTTAGAGACAAAGTCTCCCAAATCAAGTCAAAGCCAAGGCCATTTAACAGTAAACACAGAGGAAGCCCTGTGCCTTGTTAAAGGTTTTTTTGGGTAATGCATAGTCACTTACAACTATGAATGTCCAAACAACGAGTTTCTGCTTTGTTGTTTTAAGTGTAATGTCATGAATATGCAGAAATAACAACGAGAACCAGAGAAGCTTTACATTTTGTCATGTAAAAGCCATTCTTAGCAGCTAAAACAAACTTAAATTGCAAGTTAGATCATGCAAAACTACATATTTTAGAAATTAGTTGTTGGCGGGACACCTAAAATGAGGCTTGTTTCAATTCAATTGACACCTATTGGACGAGTTTTGGACTCATTCATGCATTCAAAACAACTAGACAGAGCGCAACCACTATTATTGTCACCAAAACTGACTGATTAATAATCAACATGTTGATTGTTTGCACATATAACCAGTGACGTCCTCTTTTCCTACAGATGTTTTGACTCAATTTCCTATAAAACTCTCAAACTAGTAACTGTGTCCTTGATGCTGTGGGCATCTTGTTGATTATTAACTCCAGGGTCTCATCAATCAGTCCCTCCCATTCGTGTCCACTGGAAAAACTGAATACAGATACTTGTGCCACAAACATTTTTTTGCCAGCATTTCAGCATCAGAATAAAGCGATGGGGAGAGAGATACATTCAGATCTGGCAGCCAAGAGAGCCATAGTTAAGAAGATTCAATTTCAGATCGTTCCTTCAGAAGACAGATACTTTTCCGGACACACAGGAAGCACGAGAAATCTCAGAGCTGTAGGCTCTCTCTGCTCTGTTGTGACAGCTCGAGAATTACAGAATATTCTTTTAAAAACACCTCATTGACTGTCTCGGGAAATTCTGGCCCATTCCTCACAGGCTGAACATAAAGCAGTGGGAGTGTCTGATCCGTGACAGTGTCTCCTCACCTGGCACGTCTGGGAGCAGAGCTCATCCACCTCTGCTGTCAATCAGGACTATCTGCATAGACCAGATGAACCTTCCATCAATGACTAACAATGCTGTGGAGGCCACAATACAGTTCATCTTGTATTCACATGGCAATATTAGACAATTCCAGAATTCAGCTACTTTACATTATGCAAAAAAAATATGAATCTTGCCTGCTCCTGCAAAACCAACCTCCATGACACCAGGGCACTGCTATTCAGTTGCTAAGGTTCTCTGAGTGGTTGTTAGGGTGTTGCTATGTTGTTGCTTAACTGTCCTGGGTGCTTGTCAGGGTGTTGCTATGTTGCTATAGGGCTGAAACAATTAGTCGACATTATCAACAATGTTGACAATTAAAAACTGTCAACAAATATGTTTGTTGTCGAATAGTCGTTTGATCTCATATGATCTAAAGTAAAAGCCTGCAGTAATGCAGTTTGACCAGTGTGGCACTGTAGCGCAAGACTGTAAATCAGCCCTCCCGGATGCAACCCAATGAAAGAAGACACGCTTATGAGAAGTGCAAATGAAGCCGAACCAGTAAAGTTCAGGGAAGTTTTTCAAAACCACAAATAAAAAAATGCTGTCATATGTGAAGGCACGCTATACTCACAACAAAGTTCTATTTTGTTCTTTGGTTAAGGGTTAAAAAGATACACAAACAGCGATTTACTGTTAGCAAACATCCCAACTGCTGAGAGTGGCGTTTAGATGAATATGGAAATATGTGCTGCATGCTTTCCTCTTAATAACAAAATAAGCAGACAACAAACATGACAGCGGTGAGAAAACAGCAGTTAAGAAAGCATCTGATCATTACAATGTGGATGTTTGCACCAGCTCTGCAATCGGCACTCCAGTCAAATCACGTCACATCACATTTGTTTATATAACACTTTATGCAATAGTCTAAAAACAGTGTCAGTGTCGCTTTCAGAATTACAACTTACTGTACTTTACTGTAATCTGGTGATGGTCTGCATTGTTCGGCTTCTGTCTGTAAAGTGTGAACTTGCCTTTACTTGCCCAAGTCAAACACAGCATAGATATGGCTTCAATGCAGGTTTTTTGGTCTCATTTTATTGTCAACCAGGAAAATCATCAGTTTAATCATTAAGGAAAGTAATAGCACACCATCTCTCAAGCAACCGCTCGATGTAAGCAATTAACGTCCGCAGCACAAACGCTGAGGGACTAGTTACCTGCCTAAGCATAATACTTAAGAGTTTGGTTCAAACCCATAATCCACACTATGAGCAACAGTAGCTTTAGCAAGCACTACTAATTAAAAAGGTGAGGCACACTTAACAGATGCTGTTTTAGGCAAAAGCAGATCTACAGTCGATATGCCTGTAAAAGACATCCAATAGTACCTTTAAATTATCCGGCGCTTATGTGAATTATAGTGCTCCTAATTGCTGTGGGTTTTACAGCAGTGTACAGACTATGGTGAGAGTGGCTTAGTTTTCTGCATTGTGGTTTCGGAAGGTTGCTGTGAAAGGCGATTGCGTGCACGGAATCTTTGTTTATGGCTCTCACCTCTAACTTTAACGGCTAGTGACAGGCTAGCTTTATTAAAGTGGGCTTTGAGCATGCGCTGAGAGCCAGTAAAACTTCCGTTAATGCTGGTCAGGGATCTATTCTGACTGCCGCTCCTCAAATTAACAAAACTCAATAGCCGAGAGTGAACACCCTACAAGGCTGCGTAAGAGGGTCAAATAGAAGGGTTTAATACTTTAATCAACTTTAACAGTTCACACTTTATTCAAATTTAATCGTTGGCTGAACAGAGAAAGACCTCTTTCTGCGCCTGATGTTTGCATATTCTAATGGGGGTAATGTCAACAGAAGGGTGTGTGCATGGATTAAGCGCTCTGCCTTCCCTTGTCATGGATCTGCTGATATACAACAACCCCTCTTCATTTCCTGTTGCTTTTTTTTCATCCTCTCATTTCTCACTTCACTGGTGTCTGATGAGGTTTATCAGGAGGTCCCTTATTGATCTCGCCAACAAATATGCTCAAGGCTTCAAAGCGAAGCAAATAGTAGCTACGCTTGTCTCTGAAATTGTGTACATCTGAGTTTCTGGACTCTTTTAACGCTTTCATTTTACCTGGGAAGCCTTCCATGTGCTCTGAAAACATCAAAAGCTTGTATTTACACATCAGACTTTTGTGTTTTAAGTCTCTGGTATAAGGTTAGGGCTCAGGAGATGTTTTGTGAAAGCATGCAGTAAGGATGGGAAATTAACTATCACTGGTATATTAACTATTCAGCTCCATCGCAACACACTACAACCACTCAGAATGCCTTTGCGACCAAACAGAAACACATTAAACAACCACTCATGATTCGTTAGCAACCACATAACAACATCCTGACAAGCACTAAGAAGACCTAAGCAACTGCATAGCAATGCCCTGGCAAACATCCACAACAACCTAAAGTCATGGATGTGAGTTTTGTATGAATAGTGGCTTTTAATCTACACTGTGAAAAATAAACCAATTACTTTTTTATACAGCATGCGTTCTCTAAGTCACAGATAAGACTTTGTTTTTGAAAGAAATGAATACTTTTATTCAGCAAAGATGCATGAAATTTATCTAAAGTTACAGTAAAAACATTTATAAATGTTACAAAAGATATTTCAAATACATGCTGTTCTTTTGAACTTTCTATTCAGCAAAGAATCCTGAAAAAAAATATATTTAAATAGAAAAGTTGCATTGCTGAGTTTATTCTACACTTGGGTGACATTCTGCTTGTATCTAGTCAGTCAGTGGTGCTCAAGGACTTGTGAATGCTAAGAAACCAAAACTACTTTAGGAACTTTATAAACAAACTTTCTTCAGTCAATGCATATTAAGCTTAACTATAATTCTATGTCTTCAGAAAGACGACAGATGCACATTTGGCCACATGATATAATCCTGAGTTTTATTTCACTACAGATACAATGACTGGCTTGCCAAGGTTTCTGTGGCTGATCCTTAATCTGCTAACAGTAAAACTGAGGCCTCTTTCATTTTTGCCGTAATGAGAATTTTCAGCTTCTCTTGTTTCCACCGGAGGAACATCCTTATAATTAGAACTTAATAACCTCCTCTCAGGATGTCAGTCAAACTCCTGTTCTTTTGAGCCTATCTTATTTACAATATAATAAGAAAAAAAGGCTGCTAAGCTGCTCTCGGTTTTCATTTCGAATTCATTTTTGTTTTGTTTCAGAATCTGACAATAATTGATTGGAATTCCTGTGCAAGTCTAAGACTCTCTAATCTAATTATTCCTGGGAATTAGCATAATAGAAGTATTACTTTAGATTTCACTTAACACCCTGAAAGAAAAGAAGGCTATATTTCTAACCCTAGCCGTACATTATGATTGCAATTATTTGCCATGATACCACTAATAAGGACACCATGGTAGTCATGCAGAAACATTTGAAACATGAGCACATCCAAAACTATTTAACCATTTTAAAACCCATGAAAAATGAAAATGGACTACAAGTCCTGATGTACTACAGTAATGTTCTTTGCTTTAAAAGATACAGAATCTAATTAATTTTGCTGACTAAGCACTGAATGAACAGATGGGTAAACATACAAAGACTGAGACAGATGTAGGTGGATATGAAAGCTACAGTGGGTACGGAAAGTATTCAGACCCCCTTCAATTTTTCACTCTTTGTTATATTGCAGCCATTTGCTAAAATCATTTAAGTTAGGGTCTGAATACTTTCCGTACCCACTGTATATGCAATAAATGGCCAGGTAATTTTAAACCCCTCTTAATGATGTTGCACACCCGTTAGCATATGAATCTTAGATAAATAAGACCCACGGTGACATAATATAGTCCTTCTCACCTCTCATAATTGGATTTGGTGGATGCAGGTCAGGTGTGAAGGGCACCAGTGAGCGCTGATTAATACTTATTAGACTAACTAGGCCTCACGGTGCCCGTTCTGCCATATAGCAGTCCGCTCTACAGGACACTATTGTGAGGTCTAACCCCTCACAGAATGAACCGCAAATTGCCTTGTCAGGAACTTTGGCCTTTTTTGCACCATAATGCACTGCTCTTTGACCTAAGATGGCCATCTATTGTTAAATGGGGAGGATAAAAGTGGAGGGATGCCATCCCGAACAACAAATGCGCTGATGCCGGTAAACGTGTGTGCATGTGATGCTGAAGATTCATTCAACACTGGCTGGGTGATGGATTCCAATCCACAACATTTATCAACAAAAGATGCATCTGAGAAAGGAAAGCAAGTACAACAATAGACCATTGACTCATGATATATTAGATTTTATTCCGCTGTGGCGTCAGACAAGGAGAAGAAAGGAACAAACTCCACAGGGTATTTTCACAGATAATACTGCCGTGCAGAAATCTGGTGGACATGGAATTGTGGCTGCAATCCCGGAGCTGGGTCTGATCCAAAAGAACCCTATTCATTCTGCATAACAATGCTTCATAATATTCCAATGGCAACACGTAGTTAACCAAACCACAGTTGTTGTCTCATTCTATTACAAAAGATGGTCTGATCATATTCTATTTGCAATAAGAGCATAAACTACTCTTATTCTCACAGTAAATTAAAAGATATCAAAGACAGCTAGACACAGATTGCAAAGTAGGTCAGGCTACGGTTTGTGTTCATAATGCTACAATTCCTCGCCATTTTTTGGGCTGTTCAGTCACCCAATTGTTTGTACAAAATAGAAAAATGTCTTAGGTTTTAATTGCATTTTCATGCCTTATCCCTACTCCCAGGTGGTCATTTAGCGCTAAGGCAAGCACAGGGCAGACATTATTAAAGTGATTTTTTTTCCTTTCCACGTTGTGACTAATCAAGTTGGGGTAATTAGACCCACACGCCTGTGTAGATTGACATGAAGATTAACGAGTATTTGTGCCACGCTTGAACGGAGGTGTGACATTCGCTGCTTGTTGTCTGAGCAGACCTGCGGAAGAGGCGTATTATAATCCAGCGAGAGTGTGCACTACAGTAACTAAACACAGCTGTAAACGTGTGTTTTTCTCTTTCATGAAGTGCACTTAAACACACTGGCAGTGACCTCCTGCACAGAATAACCAAACAAAGACTCATATTATTCTCCAATAAACTACTGCGGCCTGGATCAAGTGCAGATTATAGGCAGCGCCATACATTTCCCCCTAGTTCAAAGCCTGGACAATCAGGCTTAATCAGATTCACACAGCCAGTCTATTGCTGGTCTTTGTTTTGCCAGACTCGGGGCTCGAAACAGGGAAGGGGTTTGAGCATGGAGGGAATTACAGACAAGATAAGTGATTCTGATAAGCATTTATGAAACATTTCTCTTCTTGTTGTTGCATGCTGAATGTTTCTAATCAGCATGCTTGGCCTCCTAAACGACTGCAATAAAAGGACTTGTAAATCTTCAAGCCACATTTAAGTAAAAAAACAACAAAAAAAGCTGTAAAAAATAAACCGGTAAATTTAATGGCCATCTGCTCTCAGCTGGAGCAGACTTAGGTGTAATGTGCTTTTTGTGCGATCAAAGGGACTATCCGTATCATGGCGGTTTACCTTCAGAGATTTAATTTAAGCCACCTCCTACTGAGAATTCACAGCCCTGCGTATTGAAAAACACTTTTACAACAGACATACCAAGAGTCTCTTCAAAACAACACAAACAAGAAAAAATAAAGCAGCTTACTTTTTTAAGAACTGAATAACTACATTACAAGACAATGACACATTTTATAGACTTTAAACAACTGTTATGTGTGTCCTGGGCCAGTGAGGGTGTTTAGTTACTAACTGACGGGAAGGGAGGGGAGGTGACCGGCCAATGACAGAACAGACAAAGATAGGGAAATATTTCACTCAGTCACTGTTCTTATCTCATCAGGACACAGTTAATACAATTTTAACAACTGCACTGCAGTCAGGACACATCCAAGGTCTGTTTGCCCACCTTGCCTAAATCTATTTCAACAAATAGCCTACTATGAGTAAGAGCTTCATTAAAGACAAATCCAAGGGTGTGAAATGGGGTACAACAAAAACACTTATCGAGAACAAACAAAGATCTTAAAGCCTTATTTAGGTGTGAAAGAGTTTGTTAATATTGCTTTTTTATTCCATTTGTACTATTGTATTGCTATTTTGAACAATTCTCATTATAAGCAGCTAAAATGTAAACAATCTGGATTGGAAACGTAGTTTTTGTCATGCCAGAAAAGCACACTAAAACGAGTTCAGACCTACAATTCAATACAAAACAATATACACAGATATACTCATACAAACATTAATTCAAGGACTTCATATTTGATGTGAATTCTTGGACAAAATACTTTTGAAGCCAATCAAACAACACCTGTGACCATACGTTTCATAAAAGGCAGCGTCAAAATGGGGACTTTATTTAAAACAATGAAACTAAATAAATTAAATAAAAAAAAATACAACTTAAATTTATTTGAATTAAACATTGAATATTTCTGGCTAAACTCCACATTATGCATAATGCATTATTAAGTATTGTATATATTTAATTAAAGATATATTATATATTTAATGCATAATTTATATGTATAAACAAACATGTACAATACATTTATTTTAAATAATCAGACAGATAGACCTTTAAAAAATGTACCAATCGCATTGTGCCTGGATCTCTACCCTGGGACATGTTCTCGTCACTGGTCACCTCCTTACCAGCGTCCTGCAGGATCACGTGAGAGCAAACAAACAATCGCTCACAGACTCTCGCAGACTTCAAACTCTGCACTGTGTAAACAGCTTCTCTGCAGTCTATCAGGGGGCACAGCCAAAGAGTGTTTCAGGGCCAAAAAAAAACACCACGGCACTTCAAACAACACTGAAGGGACAGCAGCAGTTGATCCCATGCTTTTAAGGTTACAGAGCTGTGTAAACGTATACAAGTCCACACTAAATACAGAGAGACACTTCGGTCACAGGAGTAGGACCACCGTGGCCATACCGCCCATCTCTTAAAGGGGTCCTATTATGCTTTTTCACTTTCAACTTTCAGGGTTTCTGCAGACATGAACGATTTAAATTTAAGACTTTTTAAGACCTTTTTAATACCACCTTAAATGAAATTTAAGACCTAAACCTGTAATGGAAATACACATTTTATTACATACATATATGTAATATTTAATGTGTATAAATTAAAAAGAAAACAAAATATCATTGCTGTAATAAATGATATTTATTACTACGATATACAGTGAACTTTTCATGTCAGCAGACAATATTCCATACAAAATATCCC
>NW_015551103.1:643363-643982 GCF_001515605.1 Sinocyclocheilus anshuiensis
CTAAATTCTGCAGGACACCGGCCCTCCAGGACCGAGTTTGGGCACCCCTCATTTAAACAGTTGATTCATTCGGGAACGAAACACCGTCATGTTGCTCAGAGACGCAAAACAGCGCTGTGGCTTTATTTGGAATTATTTTTGTTGGCGAAATAGTGCAAAAACAGGCAATATGGTGTCTAAAAAGTAAGTCTCTTAATAAAACTTCTTGTTTATTGAACTGTTGTAAAAAAAAATTTTTGGAGTGAAAAAGGCACTCTTCCGTGTGAACTTTAACTATATGAAGTGGTATAAATATACACATTTTCTGCCCCCATGTCTTGAATTTGTGATCATTCCGAATGTATTTTAATAGACTGAATCATGCAGTGATCAGGCAGAGCGCACTCTAAATGTGCACGCGCACTAGACTTCACATAATGCCTGCACTCTGTAGGTGTTTTGAATGTTTTTTTGCGTCATGAGAATATTGAGCAAAATAGCTCACTTGTCATGGTGTTATTTAACTATATCATGTTATGAATAAACTAAACATTGAATTTTTACCTCAGTGTGTTTCTTCTGAGTTTATGTGTGCGGTCACGCTCATTTGTTCTGAAGTCTCGAGACAAACAGAGTGAGC
>NW_015551103.1:644374-654259 GCF_001515605.1 Sinocyclocheilus anshuiensis
GTTACAATCATCCGGGTTTAAATCGCGCTCAAATTGATTTGATTTTGACGCAATATTTACACTGAAGCTCGCAGGCGGCTATGGTAAGGGGCATGACATTTCCCGACCAAGCGCCGAGTGCTGCCAATCACAGCACACACTGGCCCAGCTAACCAATCACAGCACATTTCGTATTTCAGAAGGCGGGCCTTCATTTGATACAGGAACTATTCGAGCCGTTCATGCCAGACTGGGGAGAGAGGTGTTGTAATAATGTAAAATATGTGAAAAATAATGTGTTTTTCGAACAACCTAGTATGAGAGCCTGTTCAAGTACACCCCCAAAACAAAATCAAGACTTTGTAAAAGAGCATAATAGGACCCCTTTAAACTCCTAAGCCTGTCTCCAGCTGGGGTCTTTGGTCCACAGGGGCCCGCCAAGGACCCAGGTGTAAGTGCAGATTTCACACAGCCATGGTGGCCCACCTCTATAATAATAAAAAATAATAACAATAGCATAGAAGACCAATTGCAATTCAGTATGCAAATATTGGGATAGCATCAAAACAATGAAATGGGAAAATTTCACATTTTTATCTTACATTTTCCAATAGGTCCAAACAAAATAGCACAACTAAGGCTTTTATTATCACATAAAGTTGAATGAATACTCAACTTTGATTACCAATGTTCAATATTCATATTGATTATTAATATTCAACATGATTATCAACAGATGTGATTACAGAGCTGAACTAAAAAAAAAAAAGGAAAAAGAACTTAGAATTTTTCATGACTTATCCGGGCCTGAAATTGTCAAATCATCTAGAGGAATTTAAACATGTCTGATCAATATAGCGCTGACTTACATATACTGCAATTATATACACGCTGCTGGCATTTAATATAGCAAAAACTAATAAAAGTATGATCTTTTCAAGTATGCTATTTTTAATGGCCAATAAATGAGGAACAACTGAGAAAAAAAGAGGAGACAGACGCACAGAAATTTTCAAGAGGTTGCTCATTTATAGCTCAGGAGAGGATTAATGGTGGGACACAGTCAACAATAAAAAAAAATTTAAAAAAAACTGTGCTGGCTCAATTTAAATGTTTGTGTGTCTACTCCATCATATGATTCAGATTTATCAGTTGACTTTCAATAGCGTATAAAAAATACACTGAAGAAACACATCTTATACTGCATTAGAAGTGTCATTATTATTCAACCAATTAATTTGTTGCTCTACAAACACAAACTGCAGCAGTTGAAGGAACAGAAAACCTTTTCTTAATTAGTTCATATTAATCTCATCTTGTCCCTTTAAAACGGTTTTTTTTTTTTTTATAATTATTATTTCAACTTTGTTCTCCTAAGAGAATCAAACAAATGGTCAGAAACTATTTTATTTTCTTAGCTATGAGGAACATAAAGAGAAATTGTCTTTATGTTTTGGTTGGCCATTGGGAATCAGACACCATTTGAAGGCCTTTAATGGTTTGAACGATAAGGTTCCTGGTGACTGACAAATTTAAACAGCCACTCTGGACATGTAATGAATATAAATCTCATTTATGGAGAATATTTCAGTGACTGTTATCCTCATGTCTTTCTCCATTTCGCAGTTCACAGAGCAGACTGTTTACAGATACTGAGAGATAAGAGCCAATTAGGAATAAGAGCTGCAGATAGTATTGTAGAAGAAAATTTATCTTCTTCGGCTCATAAATCCCCTCACCTGCCAAAAAACGTTGTCCCCTCCCCCCGATTGGCCCTCGCTGCTTCATTCCTCAAAAAAATCTGTTTCTCAGGCCTACTTTTACACCCTGCTTAAGATAACATCCTCCATCTGTGGACTTCCCACTTCACAATGTTTTAACCAACTTCCTAACTGCTTCTTTCCTCTATATCTTGTTTTCCCTGATTTCCTCATTTGTTTGGAAATCAGACAACACAGCTTGTGCTGTATGTTTGTTTTGCGCGAGCACTAGCATTATGCATTTTCTCACCTTTATTTCATGCTACACAATCTTCTTATCTTGTCACATTCAATTCAGAATTCAAATCTGGACTACAGCATGTAGCGTCTGGACCAATCAAACACACAATATATATTTTGTTAGCTATATTTAACAAATACTCTGTAACACCCCTCAGTTAACAAGCCATACGAGGACCTATGGACCCTTCCCCCGAAATGCGTAACACCCCAGGAAGCCGAACAGGCCCCTGGTGCAGATTTATGCTACAAGCTCTGTGTAGATTTTGTACAGTATGAAAGTTATTTCCCTTAACCAGGGAATTAACGTGCTTAGAATTGACAGACAGTTGACCCTGAGAGGTCAAGTAAATATCTACAGCGGATCTAAATATTTATAATTAATTATAACTAGTTATGATTAATTATTCATATTTCCCCATGAGCTGATTCGCAACAAGCATATTCGCAAACTTGAGTAAAATATGATTTTTCTCACTGTGGCACTATACACTTAGCTGGGAGGTTTAGATTCCAAAAGGCTGTACAGGAAACACGGAATTAGGATTCAGTCATTTCACATACACAAAGCGTAGGAGTCCAGTCTCGCTGCTTATCCCTCAGAGTCACCTATTTTCCCTGGGAGGCTCACACTGACATGGATGTATGTGCACGTATGTGTGTGTCTGTGTGTAACGTGTCGGCCCCAGACAGGGGGACTGGCGGTACCGTGGGGTTAACGGCATGAATGAATTCATTCTGCCCCATGGGAGCTGTCTCTGTTTTGCTTGAGTGACACTCTCTAGACAGATGCAGCGTTCTCTAGGACAGCCTTCACCAGCTGAATATCCAGAAGGAAAGAGGAAAGAAAGAGAGAGAAGAAAAAAGATGACAGCTTCTCTCTAGAGCTCCCCTTCTCTCCTCTGCTCCATCTCAGAGCAGAAACACAGCATTTGTTGGCGAGAGCACAACCTGACAGACAGCGCTAACTAGCACAGCCTCTTGAGACGCACCGAAAGGCTGACAGTCGGTTACGGTTTGGCTAAAGGGCACGACTCCTGGTCTGTGTCTGCTCATTGGAGGTGTCATGGAGATGTCACCCAGCACAATATTGAACCCACAATATTGAACCCCTTCATTGCCTAACACCCCCAAATCCGGATATCTCCAGCCCTTTCTGTATTTACTTTCTAATATCACGGCATAAACAGACAGACATAACAGATGCTGTAAAAAGAATGCCTAGTTAGAGAGAAGATGCACTTTTATCATGAGTCAGTCTGTGTAAATACCAAGGTTCTTAGATAATGTCTTTTTTAGCTTTTGTTCTAGTAATCTGGGAAGTTTTGACATCTGCCATAATTACAGCCTTTGTACTTTCACAGAAGAACTGACAAATACAACATCCCATATTAAGACACTGTTGTGATGTTGCGTGTCCATGTAAACACACTCACACATGTACAGTAAGAGACACATTCAAACATCGTTTCACGCTCGAAACTAATTGCTTCCTATGGACGCTGGCATTTTACAAGACTGGGGTTTGAGCGAATGCTAATGTTTTCTTTTGTATTGGCGTCATTAAAAGCGTCCAAATACGCCACTTCAGTGATCCTAGTCTCCCGCCTGTGCGGATAATGTGGTCTGCTTCACACTTCACTTGAGAATTGTAGTAAATTCCATTTAAAATTGAATTAATTTGTAGTAATTACTGGAACCTTCTGAATCTGTTCACTTTAGAGAAAGCATCCTGCTCCACACTCCATAGCTCTCTGGCTAACTCTAGCCCATTAAAAGCTAATAGCACTGAACCAAATAGTTTTTTCCCAAATCTATTTAATCCTATGCTTGAGTTAATACTTTGTGAACCAGACAGGCTTAATGTTCATCTCGGTGATAAAGATCACATAAATGCTTTGTGAGTATATGGGCACATCAGATCGGGCTTCTCTATTTAGCCATCTATTAGCCAATAGTAGCCAGGTTTCCATCCAAGGATTTTTTTGTGAGAAAATATTTAGCGCTTCAAAATGTTTACCGATATAGCTGATGGAAATGCCTATTGATAAAAATTGTGTCGACACACTCTTTTTCCATTTAACTTTAGCACATAAATTCTATATCGATACTTAAAATGATGCAAAAATTTGTTTGGAAACACTTTTTGTCGAGAAAAGGGGCTTTAACGCAAATAAATGTGGTGTCGCATGACAGAATGAGTCTATGGGTAGGTTCTGTGTTTGTGGTGTTGCTCATGATAAAGCACTGTTTCGTTGTAGTTAAAAGGCGCATTAATTCTATCATATTCATATTATTAAATTGTATATAAAATTATAATAAATATTAATTTTATTTGTGTACATTCACAATAAAAACAAAACATTGTGCTTTTGTAAAAAATAAATAAATAAATAACAAAAGGAAACAAATAGGATGCTGCTTTCTTAAGTTGTTTCTGGAGCGCATCACAAAAATGAACCGAAACTGAAGCGAAAGTAGCATATAGGCTACTACTTGTTGCAGAGTTTTTTTTTTCTTTTGTTTTGTTCATTTATTACTTAAGTAAAAAATATATTTTGCACATAGGCCTATTTATTCCTTTTATATATATACATTTTGGTATTTTTAATGGGTCACAGCCACGTATTGATTCTAATTTAATTTACTTCTAATGTAATATAATCTTGTCGGTTAACAGTTAATAATCGCTTAAAGAGCATAGGTTTCCGGTTAGGAGAAATACCCGAAATGAACATCCCTATTTTCAATACAGTCTAATAAATGTTTAAAAAATATATATATAATAATAATAATACAACTGCACCTGTTTATGAATATTGCTTGAGGATCAAGTAGTATTGCTCTAAGTGGTCTACATAAAGTACAAAAAAAAAACTCATGACACTTGTTAATAAAAATCATTTTATGTATACAATTTAATAATAGCCTATATAATAATACAGAAAGGCTACTAGCCTATATAATTTGTGCAATAGGTGAAATTATGTATGGAAACGGCTCAAGGGCAATTTTGTATTTTTTTTTTGCAATACAACATAACTTATGCAAAAATTCTGTTTTTTTTTAGCGATGACGTCATTATGCACACCATTTTATCGGTAAAAGGCCAGTTGGATGGAAACAGGCTGGAGAAAGTAAATTTCGCAAAGTTTTTTTTAAAGCATGTTCTCTTTGTCGATGACAAAACAGCGGAAAAACTGGATGGAAACTTGGCTAGTGGCCGATTATCTTCTGATTATAGTGTTGAATTTATTCCAGGTGAAGATGCATTCAGATAAATAATATTGTTGACGAATTAAAGTTTCTTTGATGGTCTGAACACAAGAGTTGAATTGCATAAAAAACATTAAGGAAGGACAAACATATCAAATGGAAAGGCGACTGACGAAGTTCTTAAAATCTCAAAAGTTTTCCTTGTGAATTTTAAAATAGCAGTACATTTTTAAATAATTTAAGTAGTATATATAAATAGTAGTCTGTAGTTTGAATACTTGATGTAACCTGAATTACAGATGATTATTATTAAACAAAAACAGGGTATAATCTTAAAACAGGGCATTCTTGTATTCTGAGTCTCTGTAAAAGTTTGTATTTTTATGAAGGTTATTTTGATAATGGGCCTTTTATTCACTGTACTGTCTGGTAAAGGGTGATGAATTAAATTAGGAATATATATATCGAATCATTTCATATTGTTGACTAAATTTCATTTTGTCACCTTGACTTTCTTACATTTCTTGAAAAGAAAGTAATTAGCATGAGGTATTCAATCTACATTTAAAGAACCATATCGAGGTGATCTTAATTTAGCCCTTCCCCACACATATTGACCCGTCATACCCCACTTTAAAAAAACATTATAAAATCGCTACTAATTAATTGGCTAAAAAACTTTCTTTATCATGAAGTGAAAGCTCACTAAAGTGCTTTGCTTTTGCAAACCACCTCCTTCTGGAGTGACAGACAAAGTAATACACAGTAATTCAATCCGATTGGGCCTTTTTTCAAAGCAGTGTATTTGCGACATTAAAAGCGGCCATCGATTTGACAGATCAAACCAGCATTAAAGGGACTGTGGGTGACTAGCATGCTAAGTCTGCAAAGTGGCCTGTTAGTGAGACTATGGTGCTCTTGTGGGGACTGTTCCTCACTGCTCCAAAAACTGTCAGGATACATTCTGTCCACAGCCAAGGGCTAGAGGATGCAAAAACTGACCAATGAGTAAACTGACAGGGCGACTCATCCTCCAAACAAGAATTACTCCCTGTGGGCAAAGCTAGCGAGGCTCAGCGAACGCAGCACCAAACGCACAAGGCTTTTCAGAGCCAAATCTGAAGTGACATTCAGAAAAGGAATGTTCGGTTTTGTCTGAAATCTCAGCGATTGACCTAGAATAATGTGGAAGGGGAGGGAGGACATCCATCCTCCTGCACTCGACTGTTCTGATGCGACATAGAGGAAAGATAATCAAAACTTTTTCCAACCCGTTTCTCAAATCGTATTCGATGACATGGTAAAACACTTATCTATGCATTACACAGGCCTTGAAATCTGTTACCTAGAGTCCTGTGGATCTCTTCCTCAAATCATATGTTGTCATGGGTCAAACTGGAGGTAGATATTCCCTCGAGGATATTTTCTCCACAAGCACAGAGATAAAATTATAGATAGCGGTTACAGGTTTTCTCTAGTGTGCTGGAGGTTGCAGGTATCTAATAACAAAGCAAATCATAGATTTACACATTTGAAACGCACACACATACACACGTCAGCACGGAAAGGATGCGTAACAGAAGTGCAAACATCAGAAATAAGACGAGAAACGAAAAAACTGTGTATACTGTTGGTGTATAACAAACATATGACTCAGGCTTTCCACAAACATCATTACTCGGATCATGATTTCCTGGGATCACGATTGTTTACTGTGAATGTGTGAAGGGAAAACCATTTACAAGCCCCAACAGGGTTATTCCCATGGGAAAGAAGGGCTCTAGTGAAGTAGTTTGTTCAGGTGTTTACTGGAAGATGTAAACTGCACTGGAATGTCATGGAGTGTCTGTTGACATTTACTCTGAAAAGCTAAATACTGCACATCCACCAACTGTTGGATCGTGTGATATAAAAAAAAATAAAGTGCAGCTGTAACCAGTAAAAGTGGGGGTTTCAATCATTTATTTTTATTTTTAATTCACCAAATGAAAGATTTAGGAGTAATTCATTTGTGTGTGCAGACAGAAATTTGCTGGTAAAAGTTAAAACACTTTCCTGGCATCGTGCACACAGGCAGAGCACAAACGATGCCATTGACTAACTAATGACATGTTTGCCAGTGGCGATGGGATGACAGTGGGGAGATTTATGTGTGGAGACACAGATGAATGATTCATCAGTTCTAGGGAACACTGAGGCCATCATCGGTGGCAGAAACCCCGCACTTTAACCGAGATGTGACAGTAGACCTGCTACTTTGTCCGACACCTGCATTAATGCGTCCTTTATGAAGCTTTAGAGGGGGGAAAATAACTTCCTTGACATATATTTGCAAATAATGCAATCATTTATTTGCTCATGTTCATAATTAGGGCCCGAGCACTGCAGTGCGCTTTAATTATACATGTGTATTTATTGGTAAGGTTTGCTATTCTGAAATTTGGCAATTAACGCATCTGGATTCATGGTATCTTGAAAATGTATATACATATATATATATATATATATATATATATATATATATATATACATATATATAAAAATAAGATTGTGTTTTAAACAATTATAAATGATTGTATTTCAAATAATTCATATTTATTATGTAAGAAAATTATGTTTTAAACGACCAATTAATCAACAGTACAGAGTAAAATACATACAATTTCTGTTTAAAAAACATGCAAATGCATATTTTGATTCTAAATTTCTAGAAGGTCCTAACAATTAAATATATATATATTAAAAAAAAACTGCCTTCTCCAAGAAGACACCATAACACATCAGCACATCTAAATATAGCACTCACTGACGTAGCCCAAAAACTAATGGTGTGATAATTTCCCATCAATTAGTCCATCCATCACTGCTGATTGGGCTAGAGCGTGATAGCAGAGCCTATTTCAGGATCCTCCTACAAAAACCTGTGAACAAGCATGCAGTGAGGGATTATGGGTAAAACTCTCCCCTCCAGAAGAATACACATTCATGTGCTTGTGTAACAAGCATCTCTATCAAAGAGTAAAATAGCCTTGTTGAAATCCATTAGCTGTATCCACACACTGCCGTTCGCCTTTTGACAGCCGCATGTGGAGGTTGTTTTGGTACGAGTTGGGACAAAAGGATGGGTTTTGCATCATTTCAGGCTTTAATTGGAGCATGGATGTGGTCGTAGCTAAAGTGGCAGGTGTGATGCTTTTGTTCCAGTGAGCCCAACATGGATAAAAGCTGCCTCGCTGCAGGTGCATGGATGAAACCGTTTTAAGCACTGATGATCTATTAGCTACTAAGCAATACTGAGGTAACCTGAAGATGAATTGTGATTCATGATGCTCTGTATTAGGTGCAAAGATGAAAGGATGGATGAATTGTCCAAGGGTTCACACAAGCACACAAGGATATGCGTTTACAAATGCGTATGGTCTAAAATTACCTCTGAAAATGATATTCATATCGAGAGAGACTGGATGGATAGAGGACAAAGTATGTGAGTGGAGTGGAATGACAGCATTTTCCCTTTCCCACTCAAAGCATTACTCTCTCAAATCCACCGCAGGTTTTCCATTTCACAATCAGGTAAGATAAATCCCACTGCAAAAATGTTTATTTACAATAAGATGCAATGTGTTAATAGTTAATGCATTAAGTATCATAAACTAACAATGAACAACATTTTTTATTACAACATTTATTAATCTAGATTAATGTTAATTTATGAATACACTATTGTTCATTGTTAATTCATGGTCATAATACATTAATGTTATTTTTTTTTTACAACTTGAAATGTTAAAAATTAATGTAATGTGTAGAATACATAAATTTACCTAGAAATATTAATACATGCTGTAAAAGTATTGTCCATTATTTCTTCATACCAAAAGCATTAACTAATGTAAATGTAAACCATTTTTTATCATGAATAAGATTGGCACATCTTGGAAAAATGCAAAAGATATATGCAAAAAAAACATGTCCTCGACACATTTTTATTATTATTTTTATTAAATTCCCCAATGATTCTTTGGTCGACCACAATAGCCTGTGAAAACATTGCACACTGGGATTTGCCCAAACAAATTGTCTGAAATCTGACTAAAGCAAACCCTTCAGTTATGATCGTAAAACAATCTTTGAAATGAAGCTTAATGTACAGCTGGTATAGGCTCCATGGAGATACATGAGATGAAACAATAATAACATGAGCTGAATAAGACCAAAATAGATGCTCTATACAGTATGTGTCTTGGGGCCAATTTGGAAAACATACAGAACAGTACACATTCACACATAAATCCAATGTCTCTAAGAATTTGCAAATCCCAACATGGCACTTGTGCAAACCGTCAGGTATCAGTAGGCTGCTTTAATGTGGGGGAAAAAGTCATTTAAAAAGCTATTCAATGGTTGTGTTCCGTCAATGGAGTCACTTTCACCCCCCAAAAAATAAAACGATTAATGCCCGCAGGCAAACGGATGTTGCTGACAACACACACGGTCTTAATTGGTTTTTGCAAGGTCAAGCGACCTACTGATCCATAGCTCAGAATAAGGAGACATAATTCAAGTATGGAACATGACATGCTCTTATTCCAGCAAGGAGAATCTGGAACTTCACTGGACCACATCACGGTCATACGCACATTTTGAAAAAATTGGATGAATAAACTGAATAAAATAATGAATAATGAAT
>NW_015551103.1:654269-668463 GCF_001515605.1 Sinocyclocheilus anshuiensis
TATAAATTTATATATTTAATTTAAATAAATAAAATTAGACATTCTGAATGGAATTTAAAAAGATTGCTAAAACGTTCATGTTTTACATAAATAAAAATTAACACATTAGTTAATATAATGCAGTACAGCAGTAACAGTGCTAATTATGGAAAACTGGAATTGTAGTAAAGTGATTCCAGAATGCTTTGAGCGGGAACGGTAACCGCTATCACTTCTACTCTACTCACATACTCTGGTCTCACACAACCTTACAAGGATGAAATGTCACCAAAAATGCTGTGATATGTCTGGGTGGTCTAACTGAAACCTCAGTGCTAAACAGGCTAAATCAGTTCAGTCAGAATGCAAACGAGCCAATATCCCCTCTGGATGAAGACATCAAAGTTCTCACCACTACTGAAGATTCGTAGCCAAGTAAAAAGCTAAATCATCATGTTCTACACCAAGAACCAGACTGACAGACATCAGGACTTGTTTCTATCCATCAACACCCAGTCATCAAATAACACCAAACAGTTTATAAAACCAGATGCATCTCAACCAGCTTAATTTATTAGACTGCAAACGTCAAGATATTGCGATCAGTTCTGAAGTCGAGGGATCCTCTAGACTGTTTTTTTATTTTTTTTTTGAGCACTTATGTTAGCCAGAGATAATTTAGATTAAGGAGAAATACAAGATTTACACATGCCCATTTAAAGTGGGGACTAAATAATGTGCTTTGCTGACCACACCAATTTCATTTTGATTGAGTTTGTTGTGTGTTGCGTTTGCGGCTCAACAACAGGAAACCACTCCACCGCAGCTATGAAACCCTGTGAGAGTCAAAAACTGGGTGGAATGCTGGTATGCTAAAGCCTAAAACAGCAAAACAGTTCACATGAACAATTAAATGGCCGTGACCTTCTGCCCCACCCAGAGTTCAAAGCTCCATACAGTAGAAACTTTCCCTTCTATTTACATTACAGTGTCAGCTTTTCTGCCAGATCTTAGGTCATTAGAAAGCAAAACAAGAGCAGGGAAAACCTTCCAGAGATAAGAGGAAGCCTAAGTCTTTCTTTCTGAAGAGTAGCGAATGAGATGAACTCGTCACAGATGGATGTCCTCACCTCGATAAACGATAGGCAGTAGGAAAGGGGGAGAAAAGAAAACAAGTTTGTGTATCTGCCGCCCCATTGCTGATATCATAGGGTCAAGAGACAAGCCACCCAGGACATACTAGGGTTTTTTAGACTAGAGAGAGTGAGAAAGAATTGAAGATCATTGTCTCGGGTGAAACAGGAGAGGCAGATTTAAAAAATGTGAGAAAAGTCACCCTAGATTGAAGTCTCTGAAAGATAAAAGCCAAAGAACTCTTGCTACCTGGGTCATCATTCAAACCATAGAGTGAGCTTTGCTCATGTCAGTCTGCTTTTGCTTTTCAATTATTTCCAAAGGATTACACCCGGCTTTGTTTCTGAAAGGAAGAGAAATTCAGAATTTTTGGTGCATCCTATTCAAATTAGATTGATTTATGTATGTATGTTTGTATGTATGTATGTATTAGGGGTAGGAGAAAAAAATCGATCCATCGATGCATCTCGATTCTCTCTCCAACGATTCTGGATCGATTCTGAGAATTTCAGAATCGATTCTGAGCTAAGTTTTTAACCAGATGCGCGATGACGCTGAGTTTGCTTTAGAAACACCCGTATTCTGCTTGCTTCCAATTCCTCACACACATACACCACTCGAACCTTCTGTAAAATAATCTTTCATAAAGTTCGGAAAGGTTGAAGCGAATTACAAGGCCATTTGCGGGCTTCATTGCACAGGATGCTCCGTGAGAGACGTGCGCTTTGTTTGATGCTTACACTTGAAGTGTGCGGTGATCGCCCGTCGGTATTTTCCTTACAAATGCTCTACGAAGTAATCATTTATGTGGTTTGGAATGCAGTGGACTTATATATTTAAAATATGAACCTCACTAACAGAAGGCTGCTTTCAATTTCAAATGCTGACGCGCGCTTTGTTTGTGAAGACTACTCGCACATGCGGCTGTGCGCGACTCCGTGTAAGTGGTCAAATGCACTTGCATCTCAAAATGGTTTTATGATGCAAAATTAATGTAAACACAGCCAGTTATGTGTCAAGGGATTAAACGGACAGGACAAACCATATTACTTCCGTGCGTGAATGCAGCTTAATGGATCTAGATGTCATAGTAAAAAACAACATTAAAGAAAAATCACTCACAGTTCTTGAATGGAAAACGTTCAGATAATCTTAAATACTGAAAGCACTCTTTGTTTTTTGTTTGTAATATGTTTCTATGCTCCTCTTTATTATTTGCTACTTGCTTGTATGTTTTGAAGTTATATTAGTTTAAAATTACATTATTAATTATTAATAATTAATTAATTATTATTAACATACAACTGTTTTAATAATTTTTTTCAATTTGTAATTATTTTAAAAAGTACTTAATTACTTATGTAAGGATATGTAAATGTAAGGATTTTAAAATTCTCAAGTTGGTAAACTAATTAATTAATAAGGGGGGAAAAAGTATGTATGTATGTATGTATGTATATGTATGTGTTTGTTTGTTGGGTAGTTTAAACAGCAAAAAAACAAGGGATTTATGATATATCAGCCAATATATATATATTATCACATTAGTCGATATTAGATATACTTGTATATGTCAGACAATTTAACAGGCAAATTTCACCTATTTTTATGTTAACATTTCCTAACATTTTTATGCTAATATTTAACATTTAATGCTCACTTGGAGTTAATATTCTAAAACACTAATAATTTAATAATACTGTATTAAATCTATTAGATTTTTAGTTTTTAATACTTATAACTTGAATACTTTTATTCAACACGGATGCATTAAATTGATCAAAACTTACAGTCAAGACATTTAGAACAACATAATAAAGACATGATGTTACAAAAGATTTCGGTCCCACTATTATATATATTGAGTGGCCTTAACTACTATGTACTTGCATTTAAATTAATCATTTGGTACAATGCACTTATTGTGTACATAAATGTTTTTATATTGTATTTATATTTTTAAAAAATACCTGCATGTAATTACATCTGTAATTAATTTCTGAAATTATATTTAGAATTACACTGTTGACCCATCCCTTACACCTTAACCCACCCTTAAACCTAACCAGACCACCAAACCTGTCCCTAACCTTACCCATATCCTACCTCAGTAGCAGCAAAAGTGTTTTGCAATACAATATGAACACAATAAGTACATTGTACTTATTTTTTGATGTAAGTACATAGCAGTTAAGGCCACTTAATATAAAGTGGGACTTTACATTAAATAAATGCTAAATTTATTTAATATTAATATTTTAAATGAATGCTAAATTCATTTAAAATTATTACATTCAAATAAATGCTGTTCTTTTAACTTTCTATTAATCACAGAATCCTATAAAAAAAATAGCAGCACAACGGTATTCAACATTAATAATAATAATAATAATAATTATAATAAGGCATGTTTCTTGAGCACCAAATTAGCATATTAGAATGATTATCATGTGACACTGAAAACTGGAGCAATGGCTGCCGGAAATTCAGCTTTGCCATCACAGGGATAAATGACATTTTGAAATATATTACATATAATTACACAGAATACATAGAAAACTATTATTTTAAATTGCAATATTTCACAATATTCCAGTTTTTGCTGGTTTTGATCATATAAATGCAGCTGTGTTGAGCATAAGAGACTTACAAAAGCATTTTAAAAAACCTACTGATTCAACCTTTTGAATGGTAGTATATGTGACATTCACTATGAAAAAAAATGTGTAAAAAGCATTTTGTTGACGCTCACATTAACATAGCAACTGTCCTAGAGATTGGATGCAAAACCAAATTGGATTTGAGTACAGTGTGAACAAAGCCTAAAATCTCCCTGTCAGTCCGTCCCAAACTAGTGTGCCTGCTTCACGCTGTTCTCAGAGTTTAACGTGTTTTCTTATGTTGTCAACCTTGGATTAGCATTTTTGTTTTCTTCTTTGACACTATACCAAATGGCTTATCGTTGCGGGTTAATTGGTTTTCTAGCACTGGCATCTGGGGATGGTAATTAGGGGAGACAATGCTCTTGATATGGGCTTTGATTAAACTCCCTTCAGTGCTGAATATGACAAGAAGCTCTTTTTTTTATCAGGGATGCAAGTTTTGTTTGCAGACTGACGTGTTTCGGAAGAAAAAAACACCTCCAGATGCAATGCTAACAGGCATATTTCCTTTCACAGATCTTTTTCTGGTACAAAAATATTCCCCCAGAGTGTAACATCAGCCTTCGTTCACCTGCCGCTGCTGATGAACATCCTCTAATAGTCTCCTTTACACGCATACGAGCGCGCGCACACACCAACATCAAAAGCCAATTACGGCAAAATAATGAAGAAACCAAATTGCCCCCGAGACGTCTTGCATCGTGACAAATCAATAAAAGGACCATGATGACACACAATGAGGTGCCAATAAAGCATGGGGCTGCAGAAACGTTTGACTCCCAGTCTTGGGGGTCACACAGATTCACTGACAAGTGCTATGGTAAGTAGTTTTGTCTCAGACGTGTGACCTCTGGCCTTAATCAGCCCGTTTTTTTTTTCCGCCACTTCTTCAATCAGGGAAATCGGTCGCAGTGGCTGATAAGGGTCTATTCTAGAGCTAAAATGAAGAAAGACGGGGGTTTGGCGGCTTTTAGCACACATCAGATAACATAAGAGCTGTACTAAAGAGAGTGTGATGTGAGACGGATAGTGATCACAAGCGCGGTCGGCTCCCGAGATGTGGCAGCAGAGAAGGACCCTCCCTGACACTGTGGCACAGATGGATAAACAAAGGATCGCGCGAAAAAGGCCACACGACTGACTAGGGCTGGACAATAATTCAATATCAATATGTATCGCGATATAATTCTTTTCAATAACGGTGATATGATTTTTAAACACATTTCCGATATTTCGATATACATTACCAGTGTTTCCCATGCATTGATTTATTTGTGCCGTTTGACTTCGTTGAATAAACATGAGCACTGCACGTTTCAAAATCATAACACGGCGCGGGTGTTTTATATGAATGTATCTCTGAATTTTTTAAATAGTGTTCATATCGATATCGGAATTATATCGTATCGACCGAAATTAAGAAATATACCGTGATATAAATTTTGGCCATATCGTCCAGCCCTACGACTGACCCACATTCATTATCCAGGGACTAAACGGATTCCCCTCTAAAAGTGAGATGGATCAAAATTCCAGTTGTAATTGGGTTGATTCCCGACCCCACACCCCAACACTTCTTTACTCCTTCTGTCATGTCTTGTGTTTTGCGTGTAATTACTTCAATCATGTCAAAATGTGTGCAGAAATGTTTCCAAATGAGGGCCTGGGTAGTGTTGCTCCATTAACCACCCACATGGGCAACCACAGACATGGTTGGACACCTCAGATTTCATCTGCCAATGGACGACGATGTGTTTTCCACTGTCGAATTCATGGAGAAACCACCTAACATCTCAAAATGATGTTACAATGAAAATGTAGTAAGATAAGACACTTACCTCCTCCACCGCCGAGCAGAGAAGAGTTTGCTGTAGAGGAAACAAAAGAGAGAAAAACAACATGAGTGTCTGAAATAAGGAATACGTTGAAAAGAAGCACTTTAGCTCAATGCAGAGCACACTATCATTCAGATGAGAGCCAACAGATATGTAGAACCTGAAGGTCAAGAACACTCCAGATGTTTGCACTGAATAGAGGTTTGAGGCACCAGTGAGCTGGCAGCCGTACTGCAGAATGCTATCATTACACTTCTAAATGAACACCATTGAGCGCTAAACACCCATGCTGCATGTTTTTGGTCAGAGCCGAGTGGGCTACACGTAGAGCTGCTGTGGTGAGTTTAAGCAGACACGGCTGGGGCCCGGGCGTTTCTTTGATGCCATGTTTCTGATCTGCGATAGTGCAGTGGGGGCCCGGGGTCAGCGGCCTGTCTAAGAAATCCCTCCCGCTGCCCAAATAAGAGTGCTAAAAACAGACAGAGTAAAACTATATTCCACTCCCCTCTACTTAAGAGGTACAATCAGCCACACAGGAGAGTTTGGCACAGCAAGACACTGTTACACCATTTTTCACTATTCTACAAGTGGTGAAGCCAATAAGAGGTTTCATTAGAGAAAAAAAGAGGGGTTAATGAAACATTATAATTACTAAGATTATATCTACTATAGACTACACTAAAAATGACAAAGTGAATTAAGTGAATTAAAGAATTGTACAAATTAAAAAAGCCCAACAAAATATAAAATAAAATAAAGATGTAACTAACAACCGATTATGATTTAAAAAAAAAAACAAAAACAGACTAACCATTCAAATGCTTATTCCAGCAATTTGAAAAAGTAGAAGACACCACATCTACACCCAAACCAAAGCCCTGGTATATCTATAATACTGGTTATATGAAATCCAGTAAAAATGAATAAAAATGTATATTACAGTTATGTACACAAAATTAATACTTTCCAATTCATGATAATTATATTTAAATTATAAATTATAATATGCATAATATGCATTGACGCATATATATAGGCTACATACAGCCAAATAACAGTTTTCAAAAAGAAAATGTATACATTTTTAATAAAAACAAATAATGTTAATCGTATGTGTGTGTGTGTATTTATATAAAACCTGTTATATAATATTACTATTATAATATATATAGTATTGCATCATATAATAGTATTATATATTAAATCTGCACTGTTCAGAACAAATGCTAAGAGATACATCAGCATTTTAACAGCAAAGAAAGGTCCTAATGGTGCGACTGTGCTTCTGTCTGAGCTTTCCCAACAACGACAGCACGGCATCTCTTATCCCAGTGGGGACGCAGAGAAAGTTTAGAATAATGACCCACGAGGGTCCTTTTATTTTTACTTAAATGTTTCTTTCCCTTTGTGAAGCAAGTCTCTCTGTGGGATTCTTGTGATCTCTCTATCCCTCACTCCTGCTCTTTTTTCTTAGAGAATAAGCATCTAGGTAAGCATGAAAAAAACCTGCTACCTCCACTGAAATCGACAAGACTAACCTCTCAGCAACTGATATCAAGGGAGACATTAAAATCCTCAAAATGGATGGGGACTTTTCCTTAGCAATCTCTTATCATAAGATAGTGAGCAGGAGAACAAATGGAGTACAGCTGCTGTGAAGAAGCAAAAGAGAAAATGTGTGCACTTCCAGAAGAATATCTCAGTGCTGCTGTGCTGTGGAACTGGTTACTTGCAGTTAGGGGTGTGCGATATATATCGTCTGCGATAATATCGTAATAGTTGTTTTAACGATGTGCGATTTGACATTATCGAGTATTTTGCAAAAACCATTCAAAACATCCCTACAGAGCGCACACATACATTACGTGAAGTCTAGACTAGTGCGTGTGCGCATTTAGTGTGTTTTCTTTCACTGCATGATTCAGTCTATTAAAATGCATTTAGAATGATCACAAATTCAAGACATGATGGCAGAAAATTTATATATTTATACCACTTCATATAGTTATTCAATTTCACACGAAGAGTGCCGTTTTTCTCCAAAAATTACCATGATTACAAATGTGAGATTGAATTCAATAAACAATAAGTTAATTAAGAGACTTACGTTTTAGACACCATATTGCTTGTTTTTGCTCTATTTCGCCAACAAAAATCATCCCGAATACAGCCACAGTGCTGTTTTGTGTCTCTGAGCAACATGACGGTGTTTCGTTCTTGAATGAATCACTCGTTTAAATGATTCGGTTCAATCGTAATGAGATATCATTTTTTGTCAATATCGCACACCCCTACTTGCAGTATGATCCAAAGTGATAGGAACTTGAGTCCAAACAGGCCACAGTTAAAATCTAAACAGAAATCTACACCAGAAGCATAATCGTGCCATATTGCAGTTTGATAGAGCGATTAATCATAAAACACATTAGCTCCCTGTCTGTCTTGTTCTATATCTAAGCAATAAGGTACAAGAGGAAAATAGTCATAGTTAAAAGTAGTGATCAGCCGATATAAACATTCTAATAAAAATGTAAATAAATAATGTCAAATTTATACAGCTACACTACTGTTCAGTAAGATTTTTTTTTTTACTTGTTCTTTTATACAGCAAGCACACATTAAATTGATCAAAAGTGACAAATACCTTTATAACGGTACAAAAGGTATCTATTTCTGGCCTTTCTAGTCATCAAAAAACAAAATTATGAAGCAGCACAACTGTTTTCAGCATTGATAATAATAAGAAATTTTTCTTGAGCACCAAATAAGCATATTAGAATGATTTCTGAAAGATCATGTGACACTGAAGACTTGAGTAATGGATGCTGCAAATTCAGATTTGCCATCAGTAGAATACATTTGTAAATATATTAAAATAGAAAATTATTTTAAATTGTAATGATATTTCACAATATTATTAATTTAATGTATTTTTGATCAGATAAATTATGCTTCTAGCGTCACAATAGTTGCTGAATGTAAAAAGCAAAAACACATTTTGTACAGTTTTTTTTTTCTTCTTCTGATGTGCTCCAAGCCTCATAATAGTTGCTAAACGAAAACAAACACCAACTTTGTCATCTCAATGCAGGAAAGCAGACAGGAAGACAACATGTGCTACTTCCTGTGCCATCTTAGACCTTTGCTCTGCTGGATGTCCACCCTTGATAAGACCACAACGCTCAATAGACAAAGTTCTGTCTGTACATGGTGCAGCTTTTTCGGTCCTGTCCAGGTCATAAATCCCAGTCAAAGCTTCCTGCTCTCTCTTAGAGAACTGAAGACGGCCCGGTATGACTCACAGCGGTGGGCATCCTGCTAAGCTCATAAATCTAACAATACAGAAACACCGAGATTGTGCTGGTCATTAGTTAGTGTCAGAAAACAACACAGACGCCGGCCTCCATGGTGACGACATCCTCACACATTCCCACACCTCCACACACACAATTGCATCTTTCCTGTGTTTTTACTTTTGCACTCAGGGTTGATGCCACACAGCTAAAAGCTGCTCACACTTTCCTGTCGGGCCCATAGGGCAACAACGCATGTACCCCAGAAAAGAAAAAAATAACACCAGAGAAAACGAGAAACACTCTGTATTAATACAGCACAGACAACACGCACAAAACTTTTAGCAGACTCGCTAAAGAGCGTTAAAGAGCACCGACCACCAGAACAGCCAGGCATAAGAACAGTTTTTCCCGCAGGCCATATTGAGCCTGAACAATTAAAAAGTTCACAATTACACACTGTCCATCATAACTGACACTTTTGTACATAGTATCTGGAAACTGTATATTGTAAACTACATAAACGGTACACTTGTTAATAACATAGCTGTACATTCATTTAAACAATTGTATGTTTTCTCTATATTTTTATTTCTATATATAGTGCAGTATTATTTTTCTGTTTTTTATATTAGTGTTATTTAAACTTTACTGTGTAATTCTATGTATGTCAGCACTATCATGTATGTTTGCACTATGTATGTACTTTCTTCTGCAGTGGAAGCTCTTGTCACCAAGTCAAATTTCTTGTGTGTGTAAACATACTTGGTAAAAAAGCTCCTTCTGATTCTGAAAAAATTAAGACATGCAACAAAACTTAAGTCAATATACAGTGGTCTTGACACTTAAGTATTTATCTGTATGAATTAAACATTATATTTGTTAAGTTATTATATTTAGTCAATTATGTTTAGTCATTTAGCTGAGGTTTTTATGCAAGGCATTTTAAACTACACTGATAGTACAGGACAATTATTTTAGGGTCAGTCCAACAGAAGTAACCTGACGTTTTGATTAGGCATCTTAAAACAAATTTTCAAAATATGCTATAATTACACTGGCATTGGATTCTGTTTCTTTGCTTTTATCTCAGTGGGACTTCCTGGTAAAATAAAAAAAAAAATAAAAATAAAATAAAATATATGGACGATAAATACAACCCTTCAATAAAGAGACAAATAAAACAGAGCAAATAAAAAGAATAATTAACTAAAACCTTTTATCACACACCACTATCATATGTTCTTTCACATTTCGTATATATCTTTTTAAAGCTACACTGTTTAACAGTGAACACATCTTTGAAAAATAAATGTTAAAGGGGTCATATGATGCGATTTCAATTTTTCCTTTCTCTTTGGAGTGTTACAAGCTCTTGGTGCATAAAGAAGATCTGTAAAGTTGCAAAGACTAAAGTCTCAAATCCAAAGAGTTATTCTTTATAAAAGTTAAGAGTCAACCACGCCTACCTAAAACGGCTCATTCTAACATGCCCCCACATGTCTACGTCACGATGTGGGAAGATTTGCATAACGCCGCCCAAATGTTCACGCAAAGAAAGAAGGCATAACTTTCATTCTCGCTGTAGTATTGTTGCTGCTACCATGTCGTGAAGGCGCTGTGTGTTTCGTTGTGAAAGCGAAACTATTTTGTTTGGCCTTCAAAAAGAGGACGATATCCGCTTCATCATGCCTGGAGCTGATCCGTGCTGGTCACTGAGGAAATACCAAAAGAGGACACGACTAGAAATCAGTGGTTAAGTTGTATTTATTTAACTTACAATATAATGTTCTTTTTAGCAACATCATATGACCCCTTTAAGATGCGGTCACATTTAGTGTTGTTCTGCGAATTTTGTGGGCAAAATCCAGACATTTCAATAGGAATCTGAGCAAACAGGAATCAAGTTGGTCATGCAGATTTGCATTGACCAACAGAACACTGCTCGGTCTGCTTGGTTCTCCGTAATTTTGCTACTGACCGCACATTAAGTGTTCCATTTGAGACGATATTACCTCTCATGAATACACATACTAGTACAACCTGATCTAATGAGAAAAAATATGAATTTATATTTAGATATGCACCGATTGCAATTTTCTTGGCCGATTCCGATTTCCGATTTTTTTGTTAGTGTGATCTGCCGATACCGATTTTTGCCGATTCCAATTTTCTTTCTAAGAACTATAATTGACAGCATATACAAACAAAAATCTACTTTTCTTCAACGCAAAGTTTAATTTTAATTTAAAAAGAAAACACAAGTAAAAAGTCAGTAATAAAATAAGAACAAATAAAAAAATGGCAAACAACAGCACAAATAAATGCAATAGAGGTTAAGTAAGTTTTTATTCAGGTAAGAAATACTACAGAAATTAAAGTAATCAAATATAAAATAACACATCCAGTGCTATTTTACTGACTGTGTTTAACTGGATACTCGCCAAGACGGGCATTTTGACAATTCTGTATGTATTTGAACGTTTTAGCGCAGTTAGCCACTCATTTTGGTATTTGTGGCTCACAAGCTGTTTGAGACTGAGCACGGCTTGTGTGCTCCACTAATATAGATCAGTGGTGGTGCGCGCGCTTTTGGTGTAAGCACGAAACCTGCGGGAATGACTAAAATAATGCGCAATACAAGCACTTTCAAAATTTGATAATATTCAAGTAAAAAATTAGAATTTAGTTTTTCAGCCATTTTGACAGCCCTAATCTCTATTTACATTATTAACATGCTAAAGCACAGCATCAACCTGCTAAAACACTGAAATTAGAGATCAAGATGGCGCCGCAAATGGCAGCCAGGATGCTGAGCTCCGCGATTCTTCTATTGTTTTTGTTTGTTTGTTCTGTGTTTTGTCATTCTTCTTCTATAAGTTTTACAGAGTGGCTAAAAAAAACTACTCCAAAAAGCTGAGAAAAGAGCTTTCAGCAAACGATTCAGCGTCAGTATGGACTGGTCTGAGGAACATCACCATGTACAAGACACCACCCCCACAGTTTGCGGAGAAAAAATCCTTGTGTGTGTAAACATACTTGGTAATAAAGCTCTTCTGATTCTGATTCTGATTCTGAAACTGCTTTTCTTAATTAATCTCTTAAACCTGTCAACCTTTACGAGCTTCCAGAACTGTTCAATTCCATCCATATTCTTCTCAGTTGCACAACAATATCAGAATATGTGATTAACTGACTAACTCCGTCTGGCATACAGAATGAAGATGCAAGAGTAAAGCAAGCACAGTCTGCATTAACCTGAGGCTAAACGAAAAAATGATCTGCCAAGACCTCAAATGAACCAAGCTAAAATGCTTCACTGGAAAACAACTTGATTTTCTTGCCTGGTTTTATTCCCCATTTTTTCCTGGAGTTTGCTTTTAGATGCACACCAAATCTTCAGCTTTTTCAAATTGATGATGCCAAGTTCAAAACTGCAATATAATTTTCCCCAGAGATTTTGGCCTTCCTACAAAATTAAAGTGAGTACAAATAGAAGCCTGTTGACGGAAGAAACGGAATCGCTATACTTAGCAACCAGACATACTGAACATGCCAGTATCAAGCTGAAATTACTTGATTTTTTAATGATAAAGAAAGATAAAAACAGGATGCCACAGAGTGCAGTTACAGCAGTCCTGAATTCAGTACTTCAAATGCTCAGCCATGTGAAAATACGCTCAAAATAAGGATAAGGATGATAGGTGAATCACCCTTCAGTTTACACACACACACACTGGACTTTACACTTCACGAGACAGCTTAACTAGGTCTGCCAGTCAGCCCAAATTTTTAGAGTGAAGTCATTAGTACAGTAAGCAGAGGGTTGTAGACCACCACACACACTCACAAAGAGCCCAGCGAAATCGCTGAAGGCTGAAAATATCAGGGAGAACCCATCTCATGTCAGCAAAGCTCGGCATTAAATTGAACCAAGTCTTGTGGGTAATGATAAGACTGGTTATTAGCCACTGAGACAGAGAGAGAGAGAGAGAGAGAGAGAGAGAGCGCGACAGAAAACTAAGCTGTATTTCTTATTTGCAGCACATTAAAAATACATGTGGTTTTGCCTGGCCCAGACACAGCATAGTGTGATAACTCTGCTTGGCTCTTTTGTTCTTTATTGCGCCGAGCGTTCCCGGAGGAATCCTTCTGCAACTGCTGAGCACCAGAGCAGGACAAGCTGAATCAGAGTATGGGACCAGAACAGATCTCTCATCTCATCTCTCCTCTCTCACTCTCTTTGTATGCGTACAGTTATATAGCAGTCAAGGGAGGAAAGGGCCGAAAGCACTCAGTACCGTACCACACTTGATCAAAGCCCCTCTTCTCCACATCAGTGAGGTCCATTCACCAGGTACAGCAATACATTCCCGCATCTCTGACCCTAACAAATGTTCAAGGAGGAATTCTCAATCTTCTGGACATTCTGGTATATGATGATCAAGAGATCTTCAATCGTAACGCCCAAGGCAAGCTCGAGCCAGTTTTGAAAGGTCTTGAGGGAAACGAGTGCATCTAATTCGCATTGTTTTCGTCAACACAAATGACTGTCAAACATGTTCATTAAAGAAGGGGTGTTTTTGTCACAAAATTTGTGCATCATAATGATAATTAAACTATTTTGATTAAAGCATTCTGTTGACAAAAATATGTAGAAAATACCACAAGATATTGCATTAAGAGAGTTTTGTAAAGAAAAATGTATGATTAGAATATGATTGAATATGATTGAAACAACATACAGAACTACCACATTTTGCTATAAGTTTGATTGCATCATATAATAATTGCTGTTAATAGTGTTCATCGTCTGTTTTATTACGTCTTAAATTGATTTTTCCGTACTGCTGGTTCGTCTGGTCAGAGGAGTACATACATACATACATATCAAAAGATTAAAACAAAAAACTGAACACTGATCATAGAGGAAGTACTGCAGTATTAAACACCAAAAGACTACTACAACAAATAAATAAATAATCTTGAAAAAAATGACACTAAACGTGAAAGTGACGTGACATGTGGCCAAGTATGGTGACCCATACTCGGAATTAGTGCTCTGCATTTATCTTGACTTGATTGTTTCAAATAATCTAATCATACTCAAAATGGTGCAAATGTAAGTAACATTGTCAATATGTAAATATGTTCTTACCATAAGAACACACTAAAACATGTCCAAAACACGTCTAATATATATCTAGCAAGCATAAACATTTGCAATTTCATGTCAACTAAAATTAGATACTATTGAATGGACACACACACACACACATATATATTACAG